>NC_141542.1:56010000-56172500 GCF_021556685.1 Rattus norvegicus
CTGTTAATTAGAATCCCTCCAGACCACAATATTTGCACCCAGGATACCTACTATGTTATTCGGAGTTTTAACATTCAAATCTCAAGATGCTTCATACACATAAACTTCCCTGTGCCTGTTGGAGACTTGTGTGTATACACGGGATAGATAAAACAGACATCTGACATGCACACATATAAATCTCATGTTTATTTTAGATATTTTGGAACTCACACTTGATGGCTGTCACTAAGTGGAGCTCTTTGTAGGGTAGTGACTATATATATAAACTTCCTGAGTAGACATCCCAGGTCCACCACCTTAGCTATGGGTTCTGTGTAATGTGCTACCTTCCTTTGTTTCTCTTCAGAATGAAAGGACAGAACCTACTTTACAGGTTATGAAATAACATGAAATATTTAAAGACTCATGACCTGTGCTTGTCAGTAAGAGCCTCAGAACTGCTCAGAGGCTGACCGGCCCACCACCCCTCGAGAAGGATTCTACCACCAATGTCAGTCGGAATAATACACCGGGGCTCCTGGCTGTGTTTTTTGAAGTTTGAAAATAATTCTTAAAAAACCACTTTAAAGTCTCCCCAATTAGACAAGTTCACAATTTTTCTGGTGACTTAGCCTTACCCAATTACTTCTGAATCAAAATTACCTTCAAAACACTCTAATTAAATCTCAGAACGTGTGACAGAGATTTATGCTGAAGTGGCTTCTGCAGACTTTCATTAAGTCACTAATAATAACTATGAAATACATATCTGTTACCTTTTCACGGGGCATATTCCATACACAGCTCTGTGACTACTTTTAGAAGCTCCCTTTCCTGGCAGAAGAGGAGGCGGGCAGAGGAGAAGAGAGAGATCCAGGGAGGAAGGAGAACCAAAGGTCCTATACCTTGGGTCAGGCCCCTCCATCCTCCTCTGAGAGCTGCCTCAAGATCTGTTTCCTTTTCCCTCAAAAATGAGACATTCGCAGCTCTGTCTCACCATGCCCAGCCACTTTTTCACCCCACTGCCCATCCAGGACACGACAGATGACTAGGTGAGTGCATCTGGCATTGTATCCAAGTTCTTGGCCCCTCCATTCTCTAGCTTTTTCATCCTCCATTCTAGACTGCTGCTCCCAAAAATCCCAGGCCTGCTCCCCACCCTCCCCTCACTCCTCCTGCTCCCCATCCTTCCCTCACTCCTGATCTCCATCCTTCCCTCCTTCCTCCTGATCTCCATCCTCCTTTCAATCTTCCTGCTCCCCATCCTTCCCTCACTTCTGAACTCCATCCTTCCCTCCTTCCTCCTGATCTCCATCCTCCCCTCACTCTTCCTGATCCCCATCCTCCCCTCACTCCTCCTGATCCCCATCCTCTCCTCACTCCTCCTGATCCCCATCCTCCCCTCACTCCTCCCTCTCTCATTCTCTTCTCACTCCTCCTGGACCACCCTCTCATTTTCACCAGCACATACATGTTGAGAATCCCCAAGCCTTCTCCCCTTGCCTTCTTCCTGCATGTGAGGATCTTGCGGCCAGTTTCCTATACACCCCTCTAAAAGCACAGCACATGGGCCTTACACACTGCATAGTTCAATGTGTTACTTCACCTTTGCCACTCCATCTGCTCTTCCTGTCTACAATGCCTTCTAGAAATACCACCGTGTAAACACAACCGGTGTATTCACCTACTCATTTACCTTCATGGCTGACCATCCACAAGAAAATGTTTGGGCTCCTTGGGATGCCATGCAGGGACCCTCTGGAACAAGTCCCCACTTCATTCTCTGGCTTCTTCTCCTGCTATTCCTCCCCACTCAGCTACACAAACCTTCAGATATAACCACCGTCACCGCCAAGCATGGCCATGCCTGCTGCTCCTCCTCTACCTTTGCTGATACCACAGGGGCCCTACTTTGTACCTCTCCTCACATTCATCCTTTAGGACCTGTGAATTGTCATTAATCTCTAAATGGTACCACCCCCTAAACATCCTGAGATGCCAGGCAGGTCAAAACCACTCTTGCAAGTATCTGAAATACATCCAGGCTAGAAATAAGGTCTAGTCACACTTATCTGTCAGGCTCAACCAGTGATTGCCCTCTCAATCCTGAAATCTATAGATCCGGAGGAAGAAAGTTACAAAGAGCAGCTAAGAGCCGCCTAGACTGTACACATACTGTGCTGCGTTATTGCGTATGGTATTTTGGGTTCTAAAATATTGCTTTCATCTCACTGAGGGATAGAGATAAGGAAAGTAATATACACTAATTTATGTAACTAATTATCTATCTAAATATTAGAAGCTAAAATGCTAGATTTTGTCTCATACTATAAATATATCTAACACCCCCCAACACACACACACACACACACACACACACAATCTCTTCAGGTTAGACAACAAAGCAACAGGTTTCATTATGGCCTCTTCACATATGGGTTGCTACACAGTGCTCTTACTCATTCCCCAGAGGCAACCTCTCCAAAAATTTTCTATCTGAACTTGGAACTTGTTACTCAATGTTAGAGCTTTAAGTCAAGGTAAGGTGATAAAATTCACCAGCTTTCCTGACAAAAACGGATTCCAGTCATGCCAAAGGACCAAATTCTACTTAGGAAAAAGGAAGGAAAAGACATCTTCCAAGAAAAAGCTCCACCAGGCTTTGGAGGAGAAATTATCTCCAAGGACAAGTAGTCAGACAGACAGACATACAGACAGACAGTCCTTGTGTTACAAGAATCACCTGGCCTCATGGGCCACAGCCATGTTTCCGGGAAGGACTCAGCTCTGCGGGAAGCTCTGAACTGACTCTCCTGTGGAGGCCCACTAACTTTACAGGAACCCTTGTAAGCTGGGCACAGGAAGCGCAGATGGGACATAGGTTACAACCCATGTCACAGGGCCAGGACAATGGAGGTTGAAGTTTTAATCTGAGAGAAAAGGCACTCAAGGATGGCTGAATGGCGCTTTGGGTCACTTCAGTGGATGGTGTAGTCCGTGTCCCAGCAGACAGACAGCACCCATAGTCCCTTAGGAGGGTGTGCAGTGCCAAGCCTTCACTTCACTTGAGTCCTTGTTTCTCCCTCCCAGCAGGGCAGGAGAGGGGCATTTCAGAGAGTGGAAGGACCAGAGGTTCAGCATCCTTGGGAGACATGAAGCTTCGGGAGACCTGTCTACCCACTGCGCTCAGAACACATGGCTTCTCTGTAGGTAACAGCAGGGTTGGCACTACAGCGGCGCCAGCGTCTCAGGCTGAATTCAAGTCTTCAAGCTCCTCCCACACTTCGCACAGCCCATGTTCCAAGAAATGACAAAGGCAGCCTCCATCCCATGGACAGGGGCAGACTCCATCCTGTGGGGCATGTTGGGAGAAAAGCAAGCTAGGCTGATGTACCAAAGCAAGAGCTCTGAACCAGCTGCCTGTACAGCGCCACTCAGGCTCAGCACCCAATGGGTCGCTGTTCCCTTTTTTTCTTAAGATCTCTTGACCCAACAGAACAAAGCTCTGGGTCCTTTATCTAATGATAACGGGGACTGTTTCTATGACCAACTATTACATACTCTTAGCTAGTTAATACTGTTTTCTACAGCATTAATTGATGTCGCAAGTTACAAGCCACATCAGTAACCACATGCTTGCTCCCCTGAACAGTCTCCTTTCCTCTTCCTCACAATAGAAAACAAGGTAAAGTAGAAGAAAATAATGTGGGCTGGAGAGATGGCTCAGCGGTTAAGAGCACTGACTGCTCTTCCAGAGGTCCTGAGTTCAATTCCCAGCAACCACATGGTGGCTTGCAACCATCTGTAATGGGATCTGATGCCCTCTTCTGATGTGTCTGAAGACAGCTACAGTGTATTCACATACATAAAATAAATAATTTGAAGAAGAAGAGGAGGAGGAGGAGGAAGAAAACAGTGCAGGCTGAAGACATAGTCGCACACAATTAGTCGGGTAGCATAGCAGTCCACGGCACACAAGGTAGTACCATGCATGTCCACAAAGAACACAATAAGATCTGAGGCTCTATTGACACTATAAATACTTCCTCAAGCCCTACTTTCACCAATTGGCATGCCCCAAGGAAGGCCACAGATTTCAATCTTCCCCACTACTCCTAAAAAGTCATTTTTCTTTTCCAAACCCTAAACATTAAGTTGTTCAAATCCCAGAGAGGAGAAGTGTGTGTCCACATGTACTAGGACATCCTCATTAATAAAATCAAGCTAAGGACCTTCCCACAGATCACACAGAATGTACAGTGATGGCTACGTTGTATTTTATTAGTCCCAAGTATGCTTATTTTTCTACCGAAACAGGATTGCGTTTGTTAGGGAAACTGTGGTGAAGTTTCCCCACCTAATTGATCCATGGTTCTCTGGTAATGGCAGAGTGGAACATATCTGGGAAGTTGAGGCTTCTCCTAGGACACTAGGAAAGTCATAATTTAGGACTATGGTCACCAGGTAGGGCAATAATTCTCTAAACTCCTGCCACCCCCTAAACTCTGACCTGCATCCCTTTCCTCCCAAGCATCGTGGCAGAGAAAGAACGGGACATTTGGTCTCCATTCTGAGCAGCTGCTGAGTCTCTGTTAGAGTCCCCACAGATCCTTAAGGTCTTAGGATCATCTTGGTACTCCCAGAGCCCCCATCAGATGCAGCAGCAACAGCTGACCAAGGCTCACTGACAAGTACTGAACGGCTATAAAAGGGGATGAGCCTATTTGTAACAAAGTGTGTTTACTCAGGGCTTTATGTCCATTTCAGCAGCCTGCCCTCATTAAGATACAAGTAACCACCCTCTCGTTCATCAGAATTGTATTAAAAAGGACACAGCAATAAAATAAATGCTGCCTGTAAATGTAACCTCCCAGCTCTAGGAAACAGTGTTCCTATACAAGTCCCCCTGAACTGCAAAGAGAATAATAGAAAGCCCTCTGAAAGAGCGTCTTTTCAAAGGGGTGATTTCCGTCCTTACAAGTCGGTGTCTGTTCTGTGAGAACATGTCAGTACTCAAGAACCAATCAGAAATGTAAGCTCATGGCCCCACCTTGGTTCTATTAAATTAAAATCTATATTTTAACGAGCTCCCTGAGCTATCCGGATACCCATTAAAGTTCAGATGTTCCCTGGTGCATTAAGCACACTGACCTCTACTTTCAAAACAGCTTTCCTTTCCTGGGTCCTTAATCCCCTGGATACCTTCTACAGAAAAAAACAAATAAACAAAACAAAATAAATCAAAACAAAAAAAAAAAAAAACCCCAAAAGTAAAAATGTACTTTTCCAATTTAAAAACAAAACCAGATTATTTCCTGGAATTGGGGCTGAGTTAGTACAGGAAGTTTTGTTTTTTTGTTTTTTTGTTTTTTTTTTTTTTCCCTTGTCTACCTGTCAGGGAGCTAATTAACATTTCAATGAACACTGACTGAAAATGTGTTCTGTCACTTCCTAACTGAGGTAAACAGCCCAGGTATGACAAGAAGAATTTAACTAAGACTAACAGGCTCACATTACAACCCCCAGGGGGGTTTCTGAAAACTAATTTCCTGCCCATAAAAAAGCAAAAATAAAATTATTTTCAGTATCAAGGTAAGCACATAACTGTGAGTTGATACGTTAGTGTAGTCTCCAAATTACAGTCATTTTTGTTTACCTCCGCTAACAATGTGCCTCCTGGGGAGAAATTCTATGAAGAGGTTTAAGTCCCCTCCCTGGCTTTCTCCACATGTGAGTAGAAAAAAACGGCAATGGAGAGATACCCAAGGGACTACAGTTAATGCCTTCTGTGTGCTCTGGTTCCTGCCTCCCAGTAATGGGAGTGGGCTCAGACTGTAGAGCTGGAAGGAGTCTACCTTAGTTTGCATGTTACTGTCATAAACACCAGGGCCAGAACAATGTGGGGAGGAAAGAGTTTGTTTGGTTTACAAGCCCACCAGGAAGGAAAGCCTAGGCAGAAAGCTAGAGACAGGAACCTGATGCAGAGACTGTAGAGGGATGCTGCTTACTGGCTTGCTCTCCAGGCTTGCTCAGCCTGCTTTCTTGTTCTTACATACACACCAAGGGCTGCAGCGCCCAAAATGAGCTGGACCCTCCCACATCAGTCATTAGTCAAGAAAATCCTACCCAGACAAGCCTGCAGGCCAGTCTGAAGACAGCATTTCCTCTGATTCAAGTTTCCTCCTCCAAGTGACTCTAATGTGTCAAGTTGATAAAAGCTAATAAGCACAGAGTCTCAGGGATAGCCCACTACCGCTGGTCCATTTATCTAGGCAATGATGTCTTGACACGGCCTTAGTCACACCACTGATAAATTCTCACACCCAGTGTGTGTACCACCTTCAGACCCAAGGCCCCCTATCTTATCCCAGGTATTAGTGGCTTGAGATTAAAAGTCATTTCACCTCTTAGGTGGGGTGGTATCTTCATAGCCTGGTATAACTGTATCTTGTTTCTAGTAAACCCAAATTGCGACTAGCCTGACATAATATTACGGGACCCACGGTGCCAAATGAAGTTTTTGATGTAATGGCTAGTAATACAATACATTCTCAGTGAAACATGGGAGATTATGCAATGGTTCATAGGTCTACATAAGTTGCTAGTACAACCACATGTATCTATTGCACTGTGACACACAACTGAGAAAAACTAGTCTCCAGTCAAGCATGTCCCTGGGGTTGCAATGTCAAGCCAAGAACTGTGTGCCAGACATATTGCTGAAGCAGACCCCATGTGGTCTTTCAATAAGCTTGTGTGCGTGTGTGTGTGTGTGTGTGTGTGTGTGTGTGTGTGTGTATATATATATATATATATATATATATATATATAGAGAGAGAGAGAGAGAGAGAGAGAGAGAGATTTTAAGGAAGCAAAGGGTATAAAAGTACCATATTTGACCCTAACAGAGTAACTGATGCTTTGATTACAGAACATCACAACCTTATGAGGTAGGGCAAGCAAAACAAACGCCATCATTGCTTTTAAGTGATTAAGCCAAGACTTGTACTGGGGGGGGGAAGAAACCGAGCTGTTCAGAGCCCAATAGAAAGCAAGGTTGAAGCCAACTGAATCCAAGATCTCAAATTCCATTTCCAAACAAAAAGGAACAGCCAATGTTGAAAGTAAAGTTACAGATTTTTACTTGAGAATAAAACGAGGAACGTTATTTTATATCAAATGATATTATATGTTCTTGTATGGCCTTGATTTTGCCACCCAGGCTTTCTCCCCCAAAACTAGGAAAACTTAGACAAATCTATTTCAAACCTTGAAATTCCATTTACGCACAAAATAATCTAGTACTTCATGTTGAGGAATTGATCTGTTGTCTAACGTGACTACTATTTTAGCCGATGTTAAGAGGAAGGGCCTGTTGAGTTGCTAATCTGCAGAGTCATTGATTAGACGGTCTGGCTCACAGGGACATTCTCCCAAAATAGATTTTTAGCATTTTATAACCCTCCTACATTCCACAAAAGAGAATCTGGAACACAGGAAGGAACCATTTCCGCACACGTAATAGCATCTTTATTGTCACCAAAAGGCATCTGATTAAAACCCAAAGACTTCCAACGCGCATCCTTCCCTTTATCCCCACAGCCCTGTCTCCCACGCCAGCACCCTTCAACTTCCACATCCTGAACTAACCAGCCTGCCTACCCGACTCTCCTCAACCCATGCCACATGCCGGGGGTGCCTCCTGTAGCTGCCTCTCACAAAACAAGAGGTCCATGTTCTCCTTCCAGCTTCCTCCACACTACCACACATTTGAAAGGAAGGATTTCCAAGACACAATTCACCCTGGAGCCTGCTAAGTGCTCAGGACAGGGCACAGGCAGGGTGCAGGCAAACACTTTCAACCAATGAAAGTCGCCTCCAAAGACTATGTCGTCACTCTCAGCCAATGAGAGTGTGGGTAGCTTACCAAGCCGGCTCTCCTAGAAATACCTCCAGGAAACTCAGGATGCATGCACTCGGCCCACCAATCATGCCTCGTGGGCCATTTTGACGCATCAGGAGAGTGAAAAGCAACAGAGAGAAGCTTGATAACGATGGAAGAAAAGGTCTGTTTCTAGTAAAAAGCCTGGGAACCCTAGGGCCTTATGGAAGCCTCTCCTGGAGTGACAGACTTGAAAAGAATCAAGAGCATCACTTGATCCTTCAGCAGCATCCTTCAGCAGGTTAGGACGCTGTTGCTCCCCAGCAGCCTGATGGGAGCGCAGTCCATCCTCATCCTGCCCTAGCTAATAACCTTATGTTCAGATAAGCACCACGCTTCATTCCCTCCGTGTCTATGTGAGCTATTCCTTCCACGTGGATTCTCTTCCCTTTTATTTCCTCCTCCTGAAATTCTACTTCCTCAGAATACATTTCAGTGCCACGAAGCCATGAATTTTTACTCCCTCAATAGGATGTGCCCGTGCCTTCTCCAGTGGGCAGTGCCTGCTTTGTATTTCAGAGAGAGAGAGAGAGTGTGTGTGTGTGTGTGTGTGTGTGTGTGTGTGTGTGTGTGTGTGTAGGTGTATAGATATAGAGTTAATGCTGTAGTAATTTCCAACCCCAGTAAGCCTTACAGAAAACACACAAACTGTTATTAATTTATAAGTTATATACCTCGATTGGGCACATCTAAACTACTTGTAGTTTCTGCTGGCCACGTGGCTCTGTTCCATCCTCACACCCTCCTCCTCTTCCTCCCTCTATCCTTCATTCTTCCCCCTCCTCCTACCTGCCTCCACTCTCAAAGGCCTCCCATCCTACCTTTTCCTTCCACTGCCCAATCATGGGCTCTAGCCTTTATTTGACCAGTTAAAATGGGGGAAAGGCTCACGAGATCACCTGAGTTCAAGATCCACTGCTGGGGTAGGGGGTGGAGTCCCTCTTGAAGAAACAGAATTAACATCAGAATACAAAAAGCATCAGGACAACCCACAATGCTCTAAACTCCTAATAGTCTCCCCTTTGCATCTTGGGGGCCTGGGGGTTTAATCTATGACTGGAAAAAATTTTTATAAGGAAATATCTGAGATCTGATATAGAAGATATGAGAATACATCCCATACATCACACCAGGTATCGCCTGACACTTTATTTCCGGCTGACACTGTGTTTCCGTCATGTGTACTCATGTTCACAGGTATACTGGGTTGCAGTGTTAACTGTGTGTCAACTGTGAGTTTGGTCCAAAACATTTAAGCCAGTGGTGCCTGTCCAATGCAAACCACTACCACACGAACACTGATGGATATGAAACACCCATCTGTTACAATTTGAAACATCCATGTGTAACAATCTCTTTTCCCTTTAGAACGTTTATTTTTATGTATGTGGATGTGTCCACGTGGATGTATGCTGCAAATGCCCAGGGAGACCAGAAGAGAGGATTGGAGTCCTCTCGAGATGGAATTATAAGTGGATAGAAGCTGCCTCCTGTGGGTGCTGGGAACTGATCTCATGTCAATTGGAGAAGCAATAAACACTCTTAACTGCTGAGCTGTCTTTCTCCCCCCTGGGTTACAACTCCAAAGGGTTGGTCCTGAAGGGCGTAGAATGCCTGTGTGAACAGAAATGTAGGGACGCTGGCTTATGTAAAGTCTGTGGGGGTGAGGGTCAGAATGAACACTAAGCAAAGTCTTAATAGTTATTATTCCATCTTTGTTGACTTTCTCCCTAGGAATAAAAAAGTGTTCTTAATGTAGAGAAGAGAAGAGTAAATATTAGTTGGTTTTGGAAAACTTTTCTCATTTGGCAAACCATCTCATGATGACCAGGCTGTGTGTTTAAAATACATAGCATAGGTAATTTCACTGTGCTCAATAAAAAGCACCCTTAGAGCTACAAAAACAAACAAACAAACAAGCAACTAAACAAAAAAAACAAACAAACAAACAACAAAAAAACCCAAAAGCCTTTGTTCAAGATGCCCCATGCCTTTTTTTCCCACCATCTTTAAAAGTCAGTTCGTCTCCCAAAGCTTAATCCAAAGTCCACCTTTTCTGTGGAAGTCTTTAAAAAAATAAGTAAATAATAATAATAGTAGTAGTAGTAGTAGTAGTAATAGTAGTAGTAGTAGTAGTAGTAGTAGTAGTAGTAGTAGTAGTAATGAAAAAACGCCTGTCTAGCACCCACCTTAGTCCCAAGTATGGGAGTAATCTTTTTTGAATCTCTAGAGCAGAAAGCTTCCTTTTGCATTTACATTCTCATCCAACTTTAAAACTAGACAAGGAATGCACAGCCCACATCTTACCCAGTTCTTCATCCCCTACAGACACTACCACAAGGTGTTATACTTTATAGATGACCAATAAAGACGCATGAACAGAACAAACAAAAGCAACAGTGGATGTGTCGGGCACTTTAGAGACCCTGATGTTGTAACAGCTAAGGCAAAATGTGTGAACCCCCAGAGAAAGAGCAGAAGGGAACAGAAGGGAGGCATTGCTCCCTCAGATAACTGCCTCTGCTTAGGACCCAGGTCTGCAGAAGCTGCAGGGTCCTGTGCAGGGTGGCCACTTCCCTGCATACAGTGTTTCTTAAGGACAGGGAAGTATGGTAACAATGTTTCTTAGAGACATCCATCTCCATTTTAAGGGTGAAATGAACAGGCATCTGATCATTCCTGCTGGAAGACCCACCCTGAAAAGCCAGGCATGGGTGCTTCTGAATAGGGGTGATAGGGATGGAAGAAGACAGACCCAAGGGCTCCCATCAATTGATTATATCACACTGGCCATACTTTTGTTTCATATTCCATCTATAGTCCCATGATGCGTGTTCTCCTGCATGTACAAGAAGCATACACAGGCTCAAAGCCACAGTCGCAACTAATAAAGTGTAATTTGTTTGATCAGGATTGGATGTCTACCAATTAGAGAACGTTGTTCAGTTATCAAAATAAGACACTCTGGCTATTAATCTGCAACTCCTCTCTTCAAAGACCTTTTTTCCTATGATGAAAGAATGGATTGTTCAGTGGTCTTTATTTAAAATTTATGTCTCCTTTCATAAGTGAATTAACAGGCACCACTCCTAACTCATGGCTTTTGGTTTTTCAGATTTTCTTTTCTTAAATCAACACCATTTAAGGTTCTGACCTTCTCTTTTAATATTTTGACACAGCCTTAAGTTGCAGATGTCAGTGCTCTTGCTTTGTAGTTCTTGTAAAGCCATTCTTTCTCAGCTGGAAGAGATCTGCAGGGCTCTAGAAAATACATAGCCCTGATATCAGAAAAGAAGACTTTAAAGCTAATCCTTCATCAAGTCTGAGCTGTGTGAACTCGGACAAGCTACCTGACTACGCATCCTCAATTTTCCTCTATGTAAAAATCAGACCAACAGCAGTACTTAAGTGGTAATTTTCTTGTTGTGGAATAAAGGATCTAGGACATATAATGGTCACACCTCTGACAAGTACTTAGCAAGTGTTAGACTTAAAATATCTGCTGTCATTTTGGTCTTGGCACCGTCACCTTATAGTTTAAAGCCCCTATTATCTATAAAAATGAGAGTACTGTCAATTACTTTTGAGATATTATCAGATTCAAAGAAGAAGATAACAGATATGAAAATACCAGACACAGAGAAAGTAATCTAGTATGTCAGGCATGAGGGGGTACATGATTGTTACCCCAGTACTCAGTAGACTGAGGCAGGAGGATTACCTTGAGTGTGAGGCTTGCACACCAAGACCTTCTTTCAAAAACAAACAAGAGCTGGAGAAAGAGAGGAGAGATAGATAGATAGATAGATAGATAGATAGATAGATAGATAGTATTTTGATCATGTATGAGCTTAAAACTAAACTGTAATTTTAATTAAATCCTGAAATTGAGTTAGAAATGTCAGGCAAAAATTGGTCTATAACTAAGAGAATGTCTGACATATTTGAAATGCAAGCCAAAGTAGTTTGTTTTATCTTTAACTTTACCTAAAGATAACCTTTTGTAAATGTAAACTCTATATTCGCAAAATAAGAAACATTCTCTTAAGCCAAACTGTTTGACTATATGCAATCAAGAAATCTAGCATGCTTTCTTAAGCCAAGAAACTACATATTGCTAACAAATCTGATTGAGTGTACAATGGCTTTAAAAACAAACAAAAAAAAAAACTGCTTTCCAGCTGTGATGGTGCAACATTGTCAGTGCAGAGGTAAAAATCTATGTGGTCTGAGGCCAGCCCAGTCTCCAAAGCAAGTTTCAGGACTATGCTGAGAGACCTGGTCTCATGTATGTATGTATGTATGTATGTATGTATGTATGTATGTATGTAGCAGATATAAGTTTAACAACAATTCACCGGGCATTCTTCCACAGTGTTCAAGATCATTTACTGGGAACTGAAGACACAGCTTGAGCCCTTGACAAAAAGGACTACGCCATTACCACTGAGAATCTCAGAACACAACTTACAAAAACCATACAGGAGTTCAATTTGAACCAGAAAGTGAATACGCAGCATTAAAACGTGTCCAAAATATTAAGTTCTCCCCTTTGACAACAAGCCTGCCTAGATTTTAAAAAGCAAAAGTAATTTTTAAAATACAGTTGTTATCTGGGAAGCTATTGAATTTGTGCCAGAAACCAACATTTCAAAAGGTAAACCTGTAAAATAATAGGTATCTGTAAATGAAAGGCTGAAATAACCCAGGAGCAGCAACACAGTAATTAGCAACTTTTATAGAGTAATAACATGTTCCGTATTCTCTCTACACTAGCTCTTTGAAGTTGCCAGTGTAATATATACAAGCTTTATTACATTGGAGCCCATCCTTGTGTGTTTTATAGGCTCCAACATTATGCAGAGCAAGCTGTACTCACCATCGGATCTTTTATAAGAAACTGCTCGATAATTCGCGAGCTCTGTGTCTAGTTTATTTTGTTACACCTGTCTTTGGGAAAATAAGTCACTTTGAGCCTAAGTCACTGCGGAGATCCACACGTCTACATACCATCGATGGATGAGCCATAAATCATAAAGCAGTTTGGCTTTAAAATTGTGCATTGCATATTCATGTGCACACCACTCGCAGTTTTAGACACATGTGAACTCTTTACTGAATTAAAAAGAAGGGAAACGCTCAGCTCTACAATCAGCGATTACCAGAGGCAGAACAGAGAGCAGTTAATATGCTTGTTCCAGCAGATGTTCGTCCCCGTAAATATTAAACATAACACAAGTTCCTCCAGGAATATACAAGCAGTAATTTTACCACCTGAATAGGGCTGGTTGGAAACATTTAAGGGATGGGGGAAATGCGAGGGATGCTGAGGCAGCCAATGGGATTTTTCAGACAACCGCAACTGGAATTAAATTGCATCTACCTGTGATTTACCTACAGAAGCTCTCCCTGATGCGAGAACAGCGAGAACTGGAACCCCAAGTGCATTCCAGGCTGCCAGCTTTGAGCTTGACAAAAAAAAAAAAAAAAAAAAAAAAAGAGTGGAGTTGAGAGGAGTTCAGCCACCAGGATGTGTGAAGAAAGGGTGCAAAGGAACTGTGTATCTCCGGGAAATGAGTTTCCCTGGGCCAAGGCCTCTGGAATTCGGGCACCGAGACACACTGGCCTCCTGCCCCGGGTGCTCACTTTTCCATCTCGAGTGGGAGTGAGGTAGGACAGAGGAAGGATGCAGCAGCCAAGCAGGGAGCAGGCAAGGAGCAAGGCTGGCGAGCATCCTCCCGGGGCACTTCGTAGCGGTACCAACTCTAGGGGGTCACAGGGGTGAGCCCGAGATTCTCCAGGAGCTGGAAGGGAGCACAATCCGAAGGAAGGTAGCTGAGAGGGGCTGCGGGATGAGGGTGGGCTCTCGGGCATCAGTGACACGTTCAAAAAATCGGTTCTTTTCCCCTCTCCACCGCTGCGCTCCTCCTGTGGCAGCCAGACCACTGGCCCCTTGACCTGGCGCAGACAACACCGAGAGGAGGGGACGGGACCGGAGACTAACGAATTCACGGGGAGGCGGCCGTGCATCCAGCCCGCCAAGGCTGGAAGCAGCCGGCCGGCGAGGCGGTTGTCCCCGAGCCACCCCACCCCCACGGCGGCCGGGCACCCGGCGTCCCGGCCCAGGTGAGGGCAGGCGGGGCCGCCGCGGCTCCCCAAACGACCAGCACCGGGACTCACCACAGTGACTCGAGGTCCCATTCCTGGAGCAAGGCTAAGTCGAAGCTGTCCATGGTGGGAGGTGTCAGCGCCGCCGCCGCCGTCGCCGCCGCCGCCGCTGTGTCCGCCGCCGCCGCTGTGTCCGCCGCCGCCGCCGAGCCTCGGGCCGCCCGCGCGCTGGAACGAGAGGCGCCAGCTAAGGTGCATCCCGGCCGCGCCCGAGCCGCCGCCGCCGCCCGCCAGCTACCCTCCCCCGGCTCGCAGCGCCCGGCACCCCCGCGGCCCTCGCCTCCCGGGCCCGCCCGGCGCACTCACCCGCTCGCCGGCTCGCGCGCAGCCACACTCTCCCAGAGCCGCGAGCGAGCTCGCCGCGCCGCCGCCCCCTCCCGGCCTGCGCCCGCCCCTCCGCCCCTCCGCCCCTCCCTCGCGGCGGCCCGGCCCGCTGCAGCCGCCGGCGCGGTGCTCTGCGCCCGCCCGCTCGCCCGCCCGCCCGCCTCTTTCTCCTCCGGGAGGCGCGTGTGCGCGGGCGAGGCCGAGGCGCGCGCGCGTCCTGAGCCCCGCGCCGCGCCCGCCGCGCCCGCCCCGCGCGCCCCGCGCGCCCCTGCGCTCCCCGCGCTCCCCGTGCGGCTGATCGGGGTCCCGCGCCCTTTCTCGGGCCCGGCCGTCGGCTCGCCCTCCTCACCCGCGCCCTTCCATCTCTCCAGATCTTTGGTGGCCCCGAGGGTTGCGGGGGACGTTCTGCGAGCCAGAGGGAGAGGTGCGGCGGTGACGGCGCCGAGGGCAGGGGGTTGCCGTGCTGAGGCGAGGCCGACCTGCAGCAGAGCAGCCCCCTGCCTCTCGCCTTCGCTCCGTGTCCAGCAGGGACTTTCTGGTCCTCCGCAAATTAAGCGGAATCCGCAGGGCGCTGCGGCGGGAGGTGTGCACGCTTGCAGACCTGGGGTGGGTGCTAGGAAGGAAAAGCCCTGGGCGACCCAGGCGCTGTGAGAGTTAACTGTGCAGCCCAAGGCAGCGCCGAAAACAAATCGTTTCAAATATCTGGAGCCAGTAACTTAAGTGAAATAAAGAGGAGGCGGGAAGGAAGCTTCTTCCAAGACCTGCTCTCAGCTGCAGTTTTGCCTAGAAGGTTGGGGGACTGGGGGTTGGCGAACGAAGGGATATCCTCTACCCCTCAGCTGCCCGGTCCCTGGAAACCTGCCTCCTTTCTTTTTATTTCATACTGGAAAGGCCTCTAGGTTTCCACTACAAACTTCCCGCCGCCTCCTCTCCTGTCTGGAGAGTGGCAGATTGTCAGCTGGAAGGATGATAGAGTACCACTGTGGCTTGTAAAAAAAAAAAAAAATAAAGCCCCTGCTATTATTACTCCCTTGGTTTGAAAGACTGCTCCCCCCTCGCTCGTTATTATATACACTTTGAGAGTGGGGACTGGAGATGTCCAGCAGGCCTATACTTCCATCTCTGCGCTTCTGCTCTAAAAATTGAGGAACCCATGCTGCCCCCCCGGGGGGGGGTTGGCGGTTCGGGGTGGGGGTGGGGGTCTCCCCTCTCCCATGCTCTTGGCTACATTTCCTCGAGCCTTGTTCAGGATTCCTCAGGATTCCTGGAGAGAGCAGTACCAAGCAAAGCTCACCACTTACACCAACCCCCGCATGCCCTAAGGGAGGCCTTTGCAGTGCATCGGCCTTTGTTCCTTTTCTAGACAAGAGCCACCATGTGGGGCCGCCAAAAATTTAGCCCCTTTGATAGAAATCAACCTGGGAGCACCCCCTTTTTTATTTCATCCACCTCTGAAGGAGAACTAACGAAGTTCTAGGCGCAGGTAGACCTCCAAAAGGCCAACCAGAGTTCTTTGCTCTCGGAAACAGGACTGCAAAGCCGAGGTGGGGGGGGGCATCCTTTTCTTCCCCCAGCTTTGGAATAGTTCCCTTATTAGCATCCATAACTCATGTGAAAATATCAATCACTAAGCGAAGGCAGAGTCTACATCAAATCAGTTGTAGTGACCCACTGGTTATTTTACAAACTAACAACTTCCCTGCCTTAAATACCACCCCGCCCAGTTAGTTGAAGGCTACAAAAGAACAAAGGAAATATGGACAAAGTACAGGTGTGAAGGGCTGGAGTCCAAAATCTTGGTCTACAGTGTATCTGGAGAGAAGGAGGGGGGAAATGTGCCTTACAGATTCCTACTTAGCATAAACCCTCTTGGAAATGTTTGCTCTGGCAAAAGTGAGCTACAGACATCACATGGAGACAGCTTTCCCAGGAACAAAGGCTGGGGTGGAGGGTGGAGGAGAGCGGGAGGGGAACAGCCTATGCCTGGAAGAACTGCAAGTTCCAAGGCCTGGACAAGAAATGTGTCCTGTTCCTCGGGCTCCTGGCTGCAGCTGGCAGTCTTCTCCAGAAAGGAGACCTCCAGCCCCTCCCAGGGATCTGGCTTCCCTTTCCTTCCCTTCCCTTCCCACCACATCTGTTTATACAAAAGAGACTGCTGAGGAACAAACAGAACCATGTTTACTGCGGGACCCATGCCGCGCTTGAGGCTCAGACACAGATTCAAGCCTCCCCCTCTTAGTGGCTGAAGATAAATGGGTCCCAGAACAGGAGAGAGTAAAAGGGGGTTTAGGCCTGGGGAAGGAGGGTTATTTGTAAAAGGTCCCTCCAAAAGAGCTATGAAGTAATGGACAGATGTATATTTGAATGCCAACTCTGGGTCCCCATGTTTACATTTTAGTGTACTTGAGCCTGAAGTAACTTCACTGTGGGTGTTTTGCTTTGTTTGTTTGTTTTTTTAATGTTTCTTTACAAATAATGTATTTTCTGTTCGGGGACTTTAACTCGAGGATGGATGCATTAGTGTTTCATTTCGGGTGGATGTTTCTGTGAATAGAACCCACTTGGAGAGTGAGGGCTTGGGAAGAAACCCAAAACATTGCTGTAGATACTGTCTTTGCCTGAGCTGTGATGGGAATAAATTGAAAACGAATAGTTTTCACTGGTGAGGTGTAGAGGCGTTAATGAGACTCTTCGTTAGAAGAACTTGTTTGTTATATTTTATGAGTGTTCCCATTTAGTGTAGGAACAGATCTAGCACTGGGACGAGTCAAAGTTTAAACCTGAGTACAAAAGAAGAGGAGGAGGAGGAGGAGGAGAAGGAGGACAGAGAGAAGGAAAGGGGGAGGGAGGGAGAACGAGAGGTGTTGGTACTCTCTAGAATTAGAAAAGGGTTTGGTTTGTTAAGTTTTTGTTGTTGGGTTTGGGTTTTGGTGACTTTTCGTTTTGTTTGGGGATGGGGGTTTTGTTTGGCTTTTTTGTAAAGGAAGAAGAGATTGCCTAGACAGATAGGTAAATACATAGATACATAGTGAGATAGATAGATAGATAGATAGATAGATGAGAGATAGAGAGATAGAGAGATAGAGAGAGATAGAGAGATAGAGAGATAGAGAGAGAGATAGAGAGATAGATAGATAGATAGATAGAGAGATAGAGAGATAGAGAGATAGAGAGATAGAGAGATAGAAAGATAGAGAGATGGGGTGGGGAGGGAGGATATGTCCCAGTGAAGCAGCAGCTTCTGAATACCCAGAAGACTTGAGGGGCTTTTCTCCTGAGGGAGAAGCAACTTGTGCTACTGAGAGCTGAATGGACCCGCAGACTTAGGGGATGGTCACTGAGGAAGGTAGCTACAGCAGGACTGCCTGGCCTCCCTGGTGACCTGGCTGGTTGGTTGGCTGGTTTGTGCTAAATCCACAATACGAAGGAAGTAAGAAATGGATCCTGCTCAACACGGTATGCACATGTGCTCTTGGCGAGGACCTCATCCTCCCCTGGAATGTGAAGCCTCTTGTGTGCCCCTAGAAGCAAATTCACACCATCTCCCTAAACTAAATTGTCAAGACATGGCTGGAACTCGGAGGTAGCCTTGGGGAACCAATAGAATCTCAATCCCCCCCACCCCCCGCCCTGTCATTCTCTAGAAAAGAGCTAGCTCTGTGGATGGCCTTCCTGGAAGCTCTCCCAGCCCCTCCCCCCTCTTCTCCCCCATCTTTTCTCACAACACCTTTCTCTCCTGTTCCAGGGAGGCAGCAGATACCTCACTCAGTCAGCTTCTCTCTCCAGAGGCATCCAGGGTGTTTGAAACTGTATCTAGGGTTTGCCAATAAACCCTCCAGGCTTTTTGCTTGCAAATTAGATGTTAATATGTCAAGCCCCAGGACAGCATGGATTTTCAAATCTACCCAGGAGCTCTAGTGTCCTCGGGCCTTTGCCTCCCTCTGCACAGGTAGCACACAGTGGATCTAGCCTGGGACCTAAGGTACCTTTCTCATTTTCTCCCTCATTCTCTAGGTCCTGAGCAGATGGTGCGGTTGTGCTGGCTGTCATCACTCCTCCTGTTTCCATGGAAACATGGGGCATAGGGACCATCTCTGCCTTGGGCTCCCTGACAGTATCCTCTGGCTGAGAACTTCACTAAGGCCCCTCCTCCTCACTTGCCTGCTGTCCGGAGCTTTGCAGAACATTCTGGGCCACAGGCAGCCAGAGCCATTTCAGCGGTCCTCTGAGGACATGCTCCCTGCAAAGGGTTGTAAATTGACTGGAAAGGGGGAGGGGAACCAATATCTCAGTCAGGTGGCTGCAGACTATTTGGGATGGCAACAAATATGGATAATCTGCCCCCTCAGCCACCTTCCACGATGGCTGAGAATTGCCCCAAACGTCAAATCTGATGCTTCGAAGGTTTTCCCGTGTTGTCAGGCAGCGGTATTTATTGAGTGTGAGTGTATGGCTGAGGTTTTACACTGTACTCACATCCCACCACCTGGAAATGTGCATTCTATTTTTTTTTTTTAACAAAACCAGGTTTTCCCTAAGGAATGCACTTTCTTCAAAGTTTCCAACATCCTCCTGGCTACATAATTCATTTATATAGCCAGGGAGACATTAATTAGATTCAGAAGTCCGTGGAAACAGCAAGGTCAGAGGGCAACCAGGGCAAAGAAAAGAGAGGGGGAAATGACCCCTGGGAGAGGGTGAGGAAGTGGAGGGAGATTTTTCATGCCTTTCAAGTATCAAACAAGACAAAGACAATTTCAAAAAAAACGTGGTCAGCGACCATAACACTTTTTAGAGATTTTTAAAGTATTGCCAAATGTAAAGAGTCTGCTAAAAAAAAAAAAGTTGATTCGCATGATAATTTTATGCATATACACTTTCTGTGTTATTGTTTCTCATGCATCTGCTACGAAGATTTGGGGATGGGGGAGGGGAGTGCGGCTCAGCTTTTTTTTTTTTTTTTTTTTTTTTTTAAGAAAAACCAAAAGTGGTCACCCTTACTCTGGAAACAGAAAAGACTGTCTTGTCGCAGACGCGAACCGGCTGAGTATCTCATCGTGGCTCACATACCTTGTGTTGCACTGACTTGTTGGCAGATGAATCTACCATTTCTTGACAGAAGAACAGAACTAACCATTCAGACTAAGCCACAGTATTCCCACTGGCTCTTGGGCATGCTTTCTTCAAGATGCACACTGGCCAACTTTGTAAGGTCGCAAGGACCCTGAACCTTCTCGGAGTAGTGGATAAATAGCCCCGCAGAGCAAACCTCTCTCCCCACTGTCTCCGGTTCTACACATCAGCTCCATCTCATGCTCCCAAAAGCACATAAGGTATTGTTGCCATGGTTTTCCTCTTCGAGCAAGTACACTAAGGAACAGATAAGTGTCACTAACCAAAGCACGGCAGATTGGGGATCAGATCTGGTAGCCACAACACCATATGCCGCCCCGTAGCTTTCGCCTTAATTATATAGTGTCAAAGCATCCCCCTGCTCACAGGTGCTTAAATAATGAATGTAGTGCGGACCCAGTCCAAAGCCCTCTACCCGGCTTTGCATTTCTCCTTTCTGCTAGCTCTGTCTCAGAGATCTGCCATTACAGAGCATCTGTGAGGCCCTCACGCTCTCCCTGGGCTCAGGAGTTTTCCTTTTCAGCTCGGAGATGCATTGGATGGTCTTTGTCTCTTGTCAGTTTCTGTCTCTGATGGTTCTAAAATGTGAGTGTTCTGGGTTTGGTTGTTCTCCCTGAGTGCTGCTAGACAGGACTCCCTGACATATGCCAGGAGAGCCATAAACTTCTTATTCAAAGGTAAGCCCTCCTGTTGGCCTATAACCTCTCTCAAGGTGTTGCTTTGCTCTAAGCAGACTGCGGTGCTACCCGTTGAGAGTTAGCAGACATCGAGAACAGTGTCCAGGAGGAAGTGACTTAGCTCCCATCTGGGGGCGGGGAAGGGGGCATTATGGGAGATAAGTCACAACATGACTGAGTGTACGAGGTCTTTTCTCTGGGAACAAGAGGCATGCTAGCGTAAGTGTGATGATCCTCGGGCAGCTTTGAGAGGACACTGACAGTTTCCAGCCTGAAACCAGAGATGTTTCAAAGTGTATCTTGGGGATGCACCCTGCCCATGGCACTACATAGGTCTACCAGCTATATGACCCAACAGGTGCAGTTGTGCCAAAGAACCATTGTGACTTACAAGAGACTACGATTGATTCCTTAAATGTAAAACCGTGCCTTCTGGGCTCATCCCAGCTATAAGAATGTCAAGGACAACAGTATACGGTTCTCATAAACTCCTTCAAATGGAGGCATTCCCCCATAGCTGAGAGCCCATAGTAGCAGTCTTCAAGTCCAGAAACAGAGCAAAGGCCTAGCCCTTGAAAGCCAGAGACAAACAAACAAACGTGGCATTCTGTACCAGTTGCCTGCCCAGTATCTATCCACCCTCCTGCTTAACCACAGAATGTAAGCCTGGTTTAGAGAATTAATAAACCCGGCTGTTTTTGTAGGCATATATGGTTAGAGACCATTAAATCACCATATTTCCGGCCTTTCTTCAAGGGAACTGGACATGTGACACAATTCCACTGTGGTCTCTCTGAACGTTCTTGTACCTGGAGCAGGCACTACCTTTTCGTCTAGGTCTCTTCCTTCTTCCTGTTCAGAACTCAGTTTGAGGCCTGAGAATGAGCAGCCGCTGTGGACCGTGAGAGACAGAGCAGATATAGATGTTGATACAGATGTTGGCCCATCAGAAGCTAAAAGCAACTGTCTTCTTACAGTTGTTCCTCCACTGGTTCGCCTGCCTTCCTGTATCTGTATCTTCAGAGCATAATGAGATCCTGTGTGACTGCCACACTCATACCAAGGTTTATTATTGTAGCTAATGGCGTAGGGAAGCCACACCCCTTGAGTGCACCCTACCCATGGCAGTACATAGGTCTACCAAGGGTCTCAGCTATATAACCCAACAGGAGCAGCTGTGCCAAGGAACCATTGTGACTTACAAGGGACTACGATTGCTTCCTTAAACATAACCGTGCCTTCTGGGCTCATCCCAGCTGTAAGGATGTCAATTAATAAGAAACTCATGCCCATTTGTCTGGAAACTGATTAATCTGGCTCCAGCATCTGTGGGATATTCCATATTATTAGTCGTTCTTTAGTTCCTCGTTCTTTATTAACCAGGTTGAGTTATTGTTACATCCTCACAAGGGTACTAAAAGATGGCAGTCGTGGAAAACAGCGAAGGAATAATAATAGTCGGGCTTTCTTGTGTTCTAGCCGCATTCGCAAAAATGTGCACGCTTCAGACGTTGTCATTGTTTCTACCAAATAAACTAATTACCACTGTATGGAGATCGTTTACTTCAGAAGGAGTTTAGAAAAACAGCTAATTAAGTACAGTATTTTGAAATTTAAACTGCATTACAGGGTTAGAACCCTGTAATGAAATTGCAGATGCTTACGAGGGAAGTGAACCCATTGCAGCTCTCTGTAGCTAGTAGCTAGTCTCCTGCGTGAGTGGCTTCTCCTCCACATCAATACTGCCTGCAGCCCCAAGGCAAACATTTTCTAATGATATGGGACTGCCTCTCTTGGAAGGCCCCTCGAACCATTTCTAAAGCACTCCTGCCTGACTACAACCACACTTTTCCTCGTGTTTATAGGCCATACATTGATCTCCCTGTGTCTTCCTAGAACATCATTAGACTACAGTAAGCACTCCAGTTTAGCATCCAGTTTCCCTGGAGTCTCTCTGCCAATCCTCCACACACTGAGTCTATCGGCTCCTACGATCAACTCAGGACTCTGGCAGAGAGAAGTCCCCCAGGATGTCATACAAAGAAACAGAGCTGGATGTAGGAATGAAAGAAACTCCAAGTTCTTGCTTTCTTGGAAGAAGAGAGCTTCAGACAGCAGCTGGAGCTTGACCTCAGGAGGAAAATGCTCACCACAGGATAGGGCAGCAGGAAACTACGGATGGAGGAGGGAGATACCTGAGCTCATGAAGGTCCCAAGGGAGGAGCAGCATAATAGGAAGTAGAAAGTAAGAGGGAGGTTGTGGGAAGAGGCAACTCCATGTTTTTTTTTTTTGTTTTTTTTTTTTTTTTGTTTTTTTGGTTCTTTTTTTTCGGAGCTGGGGACCGAACCCAGGGCCTTGCGCTTCCTAGGTAAGCGCTCTACCACTGAGCTAAATCCCCAGCCCCGAGGCTGCTCCATGTTAAAGAGCATTGCAGAAGCCACAAAAGCAGGCTTTCCAAGGACAGACCCAGTGACCTTTCAGAACCCCAACTCTTCTCTAAAACTTGTTGCAATTCTCTCTACTTGGCACCAACAGTCACAGTTTTATGAAATTAGAATTGTTGTCTGTCACTCTCTAGACAACGTTATTAGATTCATGGTAACATAAAGGGAATCTCATCCGCTTGGACTTAGGAGAGTCCTGGGTGAGATTCACAAGCTGTCGTCCCTGGAGGAATGGAGCATCTAGCTAAGAACTGTATTTACAGCAATGCTTTCCCAAGCACAGGGCATGGGGTCGGGTCCCAAGGGAATGCTGAATGACCACATGAGTCATTTCAGAGATTGATTTGCCAAACAAGCGTGGAGAGCCTAGCTTGTGTTAAGTGGTGGGTTTATAAAGGAGAGAAGGAGATGTTCAGAGTTAGAAAGAAAGAAAGAAAGAAACAAACAAACAAACAAACAAACAAGCAGCAAAAGCAAACGCCTTCCGTCAGAAGGATTATATCCACACATCTGTATTTATTTGCCCATCCTTGAGTTTAGCAAATATTTATCAAGCGGGAGAAGCAGCATCAAGGTCACCTCCATAAGTGAGGCAGGTTTATTCTCACCAAGGAAGTTAGATGCGGTTGTATTACATGTTACAATGCATTCAGACTATCATGAGGAGGAACATGTACTCAGGGTGACCTACCTATGAAGAATGGCTAATTTGTATCCAAATCAAGAACTAAGGGAGGGGGAGCCAAAGAAGAGAAGCAGCCTGGTGCATGGCATGCTTCAGCCTGTATGTGTGCTAGGCAGAGATGTGCCTTTAGTGCCACAGGAGAAAGAGTGGGTGGGTGGCCACTGGAAACCTCTTCTGGGAAGTTTTAATATCAAAGTTAACATCCATGTTGATCTAATGGAACAAAAGCCGAAGTGAGCAGGGCCTCATAATGATAGAAGAGTGTCCCAGGCAGAAGGAAAAGCACATGACAGTCATCAGAGGCCAAAAAGAAACAAGTCGTGTATCCCAAAACAGAGAAAGCTCTATGTGATCAGAACGTCGCCTGGGGGTGTGGGAAGGGGATGGATGTTGGTATATCAAGTGTGGCATCACAGAGTAAAGGAGAAGAGACAGCTCAGAGACTAGACAAGGCACAGGAGCCAGGTGGTGGAAACTTTTCTTTTTGGTGTTGCGAAAATGTTGCAAGCGAACAGGAAACAAACATCAGAGATTCTACAGCACAGCAAGCGAACACTCAGCCGCCAGAGCCTTGGAGACAACAGAAAGAGTTGAAAGAGGAAATGGCTTCTGAGAAACCGGAGAAAGTGTTTGATGAGCATTAGAAAAGTGCCGGTTGTTTTTAGGGTTTCATTTTAAGTTGTAAAAATCAAGAAAGTCTGCAAACCCCTTCCTTAGGCTCAAGGCTGGCCATCTCATTAACGCAGCCTACAGCAAAAATAAAAAGTGTACAGAGCCTGGCTCATAAATTAGGAGGAATGCTAAATTGCTGGCAGCAAACTTTAAACTAAGACAGGACCCTTCTGAATACAAGCCCTGTGTAACTGCCCAGGTCACACACCCAGGCAGCTGCCCCACGTTCAGGTGCCCCCGTGCCGTCTTCCTGCACTTGCATCTCTTCACTGACAGAATAGGTGGATGTTGTAAGGACCCCTCACAGCATTCTTAGCATTCAGCACCATGCTAGCCCGTTAGCCTTGGATTCATCCCACAATGAAAAATGACATTACTTTGGATTATATTGCTAATAGACACCTAGAAAAGTACAAGTCCTAAGAAAACAGGATATGATAAAGGGGGTAGGTTCAAGTTTAAACATTCTCCAATTTCCCTCTCTTTTCAATAAAAATCCTCAAATGCTTCTTGATGTTTGTGAAACAAGAAGATGATTGGAATGCAGATGGGGAAACTGAGGAAAGGGGAAATGGCTAGGTAGCATGAAATACTTGCATGGCTTGGTCAAAGTGGGGTGAGAAGGGACCAGGTAACACTGTAAAGAAGGAATGAGATTTGGAAGAAAGAAACATTTACATGGGATGTCAGGGAGCCTTGTGATACAATATTGTTACATTTTACATCTTCCAAATTAATAACTAACAAGGACAAGCTGGTGTCAGATGCGGTGTAATCAGCACCACCAAGCACATAAATAATAAATAAATAAAAACTATTGAAACAGCATTACTCATAAAGATTTAGGAAGTCATGTGTAGCGTGTGAGGGTGTGTGTGTGTGTGTGTGTGTGTGTGTGTGTGTGTGTGTGTGTATGTGTGTGTATGTGTTGAGAAGGATGGCTTTCTAGTCTTTCTGCAGATTAGAATTGTCTGGAGGACAAGTTTCCAATGGTCTGCCCCATCCCAAGATGCTTACTTAATCAGTGTGAGCTGATTTCAGGAGTCCCTGTCTTGGGGAAAACTATCATGCAGAAATTGTTGGGCATGTTTAGCCTTTGGGCCCTCCTCTAAGGCCTTATCTTCAGTGACTACTCCATTTTCTGTTGGGGATTGGTTCTAATGCTTGGATTCAATCCAGAATCTGTGTGTCCAAACGCTGAAGGTCCCTCTCCCCAATTGATCTTAGATTAATCAATAAAGAGCCAATGGCCAATGGCTGGGTGGAGAGAGGCAGAACTTTTAGATTTGTACGGGCTAGGAACTGGGAGAGAAGGAGGAGAGATCATCATGACGGGAAGAAGAAAAACCAAGGAAAGTGACCACATGGGCCACTTCCCCAATTGTGTTTGGGGTAGCAGAGATAAAATACAGATTTTGGAAGGGAGTGTTTGCTAGCAGAGAGGAGAATAAGAACTGCCCAACCTTTGAGCTAACCAGGCATATTTAAAATTAACTGGCATGGGTGGGTGGGTGCGTGCGTGTGTGTGTGTGTGTGTGTGTGTGTGTGTGTGTGTGTGTGTGTGTGTGTGTGTTTTGTGAATCCAAATAGCTCTTGGGCAAGTGTGACCCATCGGGAGCACAGAACAGTTAGCCAAATTACCGCTACGCTGGTCTGTTCGTCTATATGCTTTTGGTTACTGTCACATTATAACAAACTCCAATGGCTTATAGAGGCATTGTTTATCTGCGGACAATGTCAAACCCCTACTCTTGGTTTACCACCATTGTTTCAGAAGCAGCATCTCGAGTTACAGACAGGCACACACACAGCAAAAAGGTCTGCTTGCCTCTTAACTGAATTGCTTAGAGTATGTAGATTAGCTTTTAGGAGTGCTGGGTCTTCTGGTGTCTGAGCAGGGCATGCCTCTGTTTATTTGGGCTGTCTTTCATTGATATCCGAAACGTTTAGTGATTTGTTGCAAAGATATTTGAATATCAGCTAAACTTTCCTTCTAGGTGTTTGATTAAATTGACCTATTCATTCTAAGAATCTATTTTTCTATCTCTACAATAGTAGGAGAATGTCACCTTCAAATGTTGACTATTTTCTTTGTAAGATTTATACCTTCATTTATATCATCATCATCATCATCATCATCATCATCATCATCATCATCTGACTTACTAGCTGAGAACTCACATTTGAATACAAATAGTGGTGGTGGCCACAAAAGTTTTAGGGCTTCCAGTGCCAGGTATGGGAAATATCATTTGTGAGTTATTTGTTAGGGAGGCCCTAGGAGACGCCCCAAACAATGCATGCTTTTGCCTGCATTCCTCGTGGTTACCTACAAAACCAGGTGAAAACGCCCCATTGCTGAAGACACCACACAACTTGCCAGCTAGCGCTGAACTGGAAGCTTCCTTCTTGCCAGCTAGGGCTGAACTGGAAGCTTCCAGAAGGCGCTATGTAAGCTGCTAGGGGAACTCAAGTCATCACATGGTCTCACCCCGCTGTGAACCCTGTGATGTACAATAACAACACGAGGCAAGATGTGCTAACTCATGCATAGTGGCACAACCATTATGAGGCTAATCAGTCACTCTCTGATTGGGTTTGGGGTTCACTCCATGGGAGCGCACCGAATATGTGGGACTATAAATCGGCAGGAAAGGTCAAAGGCCTTGTAAGGATCCTTAATTCTTCTCTCTAAATTGACACAGCACTGAGCTGCCTTCTAGATAGATAGATAGATAGATAGATAGATAGATAGATAGATAGAGATAGATAGATAGACAGACATTCTGAGTTTTAATCAGGAAGTTTCTCATTTCTACCGAATTTCAGTGAATGTGGAGGTTCATGGCTATACAAGGTTCTAAAAATGAAAGATAGAGGGAGTGTTCAGCACTAAGGAAGACAATTATACTACTCCCTCTAAAGCCCGGGAAACATTTGGAATTCTGGAGTAGAAAGAATGGAAGATGTGGAGGACAGGGAGAACCCTGAAATGCCATCTCCTGGGCAATGTACAGTCCTTGCAATCACACACTATGCAGTGGATCTATACAAGAGCGGCCCTCAACAACCAGGGAAGAATGGAGGGATTCAGGGGGTCACACACCTCACTGCTGTCTACTTCCTGTAGACAGCCTCAGGAAAAGGAAAGTCTCTGCCTTCAGTGTGAACGCACTAGAACCCCCACCAAGCCCCCAAAGGACGATTTTAAAACAATAATCACTCGGATGGTATTAGTTAAACTAAATGGCTCAAAAACCAAAACAAATCAAAAGAACAGAAAACAAAAGTCATGAATCTCTGAAGGAGACAGGTAGGAGGGAAGGAATATTGAGATGAAACCAGAGAACTAAGTTAATTAATAATATTATGAATGGATATGGTTCTTTTGGGAACTTTTATCAGGTTAAGAGATTTTTTTCCATTCAGTGCTCATTTGCTAAATTCACATCTATTTACTTGCTTTATCAAAATCATGAACTGAAGGAGAATTTTAGGAGAAAAGGTTTTTATGTGGCTAGTTGAAAAGATCGTACTACATGACTTCGTTTTTCTATTCGTGGTTAATGTTGATGTATAGCCTTCTTTTTCTCCTCCTCCTTCTGTCTTCTTATTTTTCCTTTAAGCACATTCGTAAGATTATTTTTTATTTATGTGCATGAGCGTATGCCTGCGTGAGTTTATGTGTTCCGTGTGAAGGCAAGAGGAAGGTTCCAGGTCCTCTGGAACTGGAGTTACAGTAACGGACATGAGCTGCCTGTGTAGGTGCTGGGAATCAAACCCAGGTCCCCTGCAGGAGCAGCAGGCACTCTGAACTGATAAGCTGCCTCACCAGCCCCAAGGCGCAGATTTGATGGACATCATTTTCATCACCAATTAGTTGAAAGTATAATCGTTTCTAATATCTATTGTGACTTTTTTTGACAGACGAATCATTTATTTAATAGCATGCTTTGTAATGTCTGAATATAGACTTTTCTAATTTTCCTTTGGAAAATATCTCACAGTTCAGTTGCATTTAATTAAAGAGTGTGCCTCTACCTATCATTCTGATACTCTATAATGTGGTAAAAATTTCCTACATAGATGTAATTTTGACAAATAACCATGTGCGTTAACAGTATATACATTTTGGTATTGTTGACTGGACCATTCTTACTGTTTGTCTGTTACATGTTCAGATTCTTTCATGAAGATTTTATGCTGGATCTATATTTTGTAACCTTGTTAACATTTCTCATTCCAATTAAAAATTTTGATTTTTTTTCTTTTTCTTAAATTTTCTTTAAAGCCATGCTAGTACCTCTACTATACTTATACTTCTATTTTTTGGCCCTTCCATATCCTTATATTAAGTATGCTCCTTATAAACAATTCGATTTTTAAATGTTTGCTTACTCTGAGGATATTTTTAGTTAAAGTATTTAACCTATTTATATTTAATGTACTTATTTTTGTGATACATTTTAAGTCTTTTTTTACTAGGTGCTGTCTATTATTTGTTTTGTTTATTCTTCAGTTCTTGGCTTATCCTCGTTTGAATTATTTTAATATGCTTTATATTATTTTATGCTCATTCTCAATCAGCTTAAACTTGTGCATCTTTTATTATTCTTTTATTTGAACTTAGTAAGTAAAATCTAGATTTGCAACTTTTAACCTCCTCCATGGAAATGTAAGAACCAGAGAACATATATCACTCTCCTAATTTGTATACAATTACCACATGCATTTATTTACCTATATTCTAAAACCCAAACACATGGTTCTTTTATGAAGTTAATTTACATTTGCGTTTTGCTTGCCTTTCAGCAAATCTTGTACCTATGAGCTTCTTGGTTTTTGGGGGTTTGTTTTGTTGAGTTTGTTTGTTTGTTTACAATTTGGGTACTATAAACACAGTAATCATGACCTTAATGGTTCCTTTTCCTTTATCTGGAACCACGGATGTCTATTTTTTTCCTATGTTGTTTCCATTACCAATATCTCCTTAGCTCCTATGTCTAGTTATTTTTAGGGTATTACGGCAGTGTGTCTGCAAGAATTTACAGAAATAATTTAAAGCCTACAGTGATGTTTTCTTTCTTCAAAGAGGCTATCCAGTTCTGCCAGGTAGCTGGGGCCTCATTAGCGATTTGGTATTGTCTTTACACAATTTTACCAGCCTTTTTCTGTGTGTTGGGGGTGGGACTAAACCACACCACTTCCCAACACGAGCTCGTGCTGTGTGAAATACACATTGATCCTAGAGTGCACTTTCAGGAGTCGGAGCTGAGTCGGGGTGGGGGTGGGGTTGCTATTTCCCTCTTAGTTGGGTCCTCATTTCATCCTTAGCCTCAGAGCTCCAGGAATCTGTTAACAGCATGCACCAGCCGCCTGAACTGCCTCCAAGACTGGGATTGGGGGATTTTAAATACCAAATCACTTTCCTTGATCTCTTTTTGAGCTTGGCTCCGTCCTCCTTCACTTGATTTTTAGGTCCTTCAGGCTTTCATAAGCCAATTATTTAGAAATGTCTCTTCAATGAACGTAATAACATGAACTTACACTGTGACAAGCGAGGTTTTGTTTGGATTTGGGAGATGTGCTCTTCCTTAATGGGATGGCAGCACACATCCTGTGTATTGGCTGAGAGAATGAGAGACAAACCCAGCCAGGCTGTTCCAAACCTTTGTTAACGTTTCTATCAGCAGGGTGACTTTAGGCAGTAGCTTCAACTTCCTCACTCTCCCGTCATTGATAAAATTGAGCTAATTGTTATAGCTCTGTCATTGGCAAACGAGTGCAACAATACTGCAAAGATATATCTAGCATAAGCGCCTGCTTAATGACAACTACCCTTATTGGACTTGAGCCATTTCAATATTTGGCAGTGCTTGCCAAAATAAACACTCATAGGCTATGAACTTGGGTTGCTGGGAATTCCTGTGTGGTAACGCTTCCAAGCCCTAGCAATGGTTAGGAGATACCGCTGGACCCAGTGGGAATACCTCCTTGTCTTCTGGGGTCAATTACAAACTCTAACTAAAAGTCTGGCTTTGCCTGCATGTAGCACACAGCCTGGCAGAGACTGTGAGACTTACCTCCGGGGGTTCAGTTTCTACAAAGACTAATTGTTTTCAGGGGTTTTATTAGCCTCCTTTTTACCCACAGGTAAGGCATAGATGCAGGGTAAGGAAGGCCCCACCATTAACCTCAAGGGCTCTGTTGTTAAAGTTCTGCTTTAAGCCTCCTGGCCCTGTTTTACACACTCAGAGATTATTCACCCTTTAGGAGACCATTCCTGCCAATCCCTGCTGTTGGCTTTTAAAAGCAGGTCCATTTAAACTCAGTAACTAGGCATCACCATTGACCTCACGCTGCTTAATTCCTAACCTGGTCTTGACCCCAGAAGTCAAAGCCCTTGGAAAAAGTCAATAAAAGCAGCAAACAATCTTATGTTGTTCTTGGCAGACTTTCCCAAACAATGACAGACTGTAACAATAGTTAATTGTGGCTTAATAGTTGCTAACAAGCATTAAGTGTTAACAAAGTGGCAGGTAATATAGCAGCCAAATGAGGTGGACACTGTCTTTAGCCCTGTTTTACAGGACAGCCACTGTGTTTTACAGGGACAAATTATTTAACCTAAGGCCACAAACCAGCTACGGGGTTGCCGGCTACTCTATGGGCTCCCGAGTAGATTGTTAGATTGAGAAACTTAGACCCAGAAAGCACTGGAGGGTTTGGAAGGACTTTCCCACAAACTAATGGGTGGATTGCTGATCACATAGCTCTGTTAGAGGGGAGTCGTTTTACCTCTGAAGGCTATCCTGATAAAGATAGGGTTGGAGGACTTAATTAAGATGGTGGTAACTATGAAAGCAGCCCTCGGGAATGGAATGAGGAGTCTGGCTACAGATGATTATCACCCAGTCACGTCGGTGATGATGTCCAACAAACAATGCGGAACAGGAAACACTGTTAGATCTTGATAAGAAGTCTCTCTGAGAAGCTCGAGATTGATGAAATGGAAACCAACAATCATGAATGTCTAAGTCTGTGGATAATCACCTTCTAGAGACAAGAGGGAGACCAGAAGGACGAATATGATTAAAGTGCATTATATTTGTGTATGAAAACACCATAATGGAACCCATTGTTTCAGTAATAAAAAGATAGTCTAGATTCAACTAGAGTGCATATTCCCACGAGATCACACCCTGAACATATTCAGTAGGAAACTATATTATAGACTTAACCCTGACAACCCCAACTTAAGCCTGGAACTCAACCTTTGAGTCCTTCATGTATTCTAAATATTAATCTGCTGTTGGGTAGACAACAACTGTTTTCTCATTCTGGGTACTGTCTCCTCCACAATCAGTTATTTCCTTTGCTTTTCAGTTCCCATGCAATCACACTCAGAGGCATAGAACCATACATACACATATACATATACACAAACACTTATACATGTATGAATACATATACATATATGTATATATAGAGACATAGACATATAGACATGTAGACATATAGACACATACACATATAAATGATATGTAAGCAGGGAATAGACTGAGAAAGGGAAGGAAGAAAGAGTATGCAGGATGAATATGGTCAAAGCACATTATATACTTTAAATAAATTGTCTTTATGAGACCTGCCACGGTGCACAATAACCCCACGCCATTAACAGACCTTAATTAAAAACTGTAAGACAGGAGCTTCGGAGATGGCTCAGTGGTTAAGAGCCCGTCCTGCTCTTGCAGAGGTCCCCTGTTACCTTCCCAGCAACCACTTGGACACTCGCAATCCTCATTTCCAGGGTGCCTCCCACTCCTTCAAGCCTCCATGGGGATTGCATACGAGTGACACCCTTATCCACATAGATTTAAAAATAACTAAGTATATTTTAAAACTAACAAAGTCAGGTGTGATGGCACATGCCTTCAATCCCAGCACACGGGAGGCAGGGGCGGGATCAGGGGCAGAGGTGGGGTTGGGGGTGGAGACAGACCCAGATTTAGATCTCTTTGACTTCCAAGTCATCCAAGGCGACCTACTGATAAGACCCTATCTCAAAAGAGCAGAGGAGGGGAGGGAGAGAGGGAGGAAGAGAGGAAGAAGAAGAGGAGGAAGAGGAGGAAGAGGGGGAGAGGAAGAAGAGGAGGAAAGGAAAGCTTTTAGGGCAGTTTTTTAAATGGTCGTAGAAGAGGGACAGAGAATTCAGAGAACTGTAATGACGAGCCTGCCCAAACATGTAGTTAAAAACTAAATACATGAGCTTGTCTTGAAACTACAGCATCAAAGTTCTGTCCCAAGTATGAGTGATTGAGTACAAGCCTTCTCCTAATAGGAAAGAACAGGGGTTCTTCAATGGCTTAGCTCAATATTTCTCAAAATGTGATTTTTCATTCTCAATTGAGCACTTCCACAACCTTAAATTCTGTAGAGATTCTCAATCATATTATCAATGTAAGGCCCAAGAAGGCTCAGCAGAGGAAACTACACAACTTCAGGTAGCTCAGAATGCCTCAAACTTACAACTGACTTTGCAGTGTTTTACACAGGACATCCATGACCATCTCAGAAGGGTGGCAAGTGGAGAATCAAGACACTACTATTTAATTTCTTAGATGTTTTGGAAAAAAGGGGGGGACAATTTTCTAATCAAAACATCATCTGTTATCCATGGTTCTTCAAAAGGTAGATACATCTAGAGTAAATGAGGTATCATGGCCCTGTAAGGAGAAACCTCAGAATTAGGGAGAACATGACTGTCCTAGCATTTACCAAAAATAATTCTAAAATGTCTACTAATGACCAGGCCAATTCCAGGACTGGAAAGTCTCCCTCTTCTGTCTAGATGCCTCTGACTTTGAGTAAAATTTAGTTACTGCATCTTCTCGGGAAGTGCAGTAACTCCCCAAGAGGGGGCCTGGGGGCCACAAGACAATGGTTGTTTACCCAGATGGGAAGACACAGAGTTCACGGTAACAGATAAAGCTAACTCTTAAGACATTATTCCTCCTTTGCTTTGACTTACCAGCTTCTGTAGGACTGAGGATGTGTGTTTGTCATTGACTTCCGCTTTATCAAATGCAATCCAACCACTGAGCCCATTTTCCTACTAAAGCCACAGAGTAAAACACACAGAAGAATTCAAGATGATTGTGGGTCCCCGTGAGCCCCAACCTGAAACAGTTTCCTAGCAGGCATGCCTCACCTGTCATTCCACTCCACTCTAGAGGAAAGGTTCTGCCAAATCGTAGACCTACTAAGGGCACATGAAAAGCACATAAGGACTTGACCCTCCTTCCTTAACTAGTTAATTTATGTTTTTGTGTGTAGGTATTTGGAATGCATGCCTGGCCCCCATGACTGTTCTGAGACTGGGATTTCTTATGGTTGTGAGCTTTGGTGGGGTTGCTGGGCACTGAACCAGGATCCTCTGGAAGAACCCCCGGTGCTCTTAACTGTTGAGCCATCTCTCTAGCACCCAACCCTTCCTCCCCTAAATAGGAATTCAAAACCAAGAGTCACCATGCGCAGGTAAAGAAAATGGCAGCTTGTGAGCAGAAAGCCAAAAGGGACAAGAACAGCCTAGAAGGAATCAAAGAGACACAGAACAGAAGATAACATTAAAAGCACTCAAATCAATTCCAGAGGAATTTAGGGAGAATGTTGTACCCTGGAGGTTAGAATCAAATGTGGTTGCAAAAGAAAGCAGAGATATTTTTTGGGTCTGGAAAAAATGTTTAATTTAATAGATTAGGAAATAACTAATAACTGATAGCTCTTTATATTCAGAATGCAAATGAAGAAAGACAACATAGGAAACTGTGGGGAGTTTTGGGAAGTCAGTCTAGAAGGTTTACTTGTAGAGTTAGACATCTTTAAGTCAAATAAATAATTAAAGGAAAATCTTTCTTTCAAAAATACTGAAGGACAAGTTACTTCATAGCTAAAGACCTTGTCAACTACCCAGAACAATAGGTAAAAAACAGAGGCATGACCTGGCAAACTGTTGAATCATAATGTGCTAATATCCACAGAATAAGGACATTACAAAAACCTTGTAGATTCAGCCAGATATTAGCCATGCATGAAAGTAGAACGCTGTTTTTTCCAAAACAAAACGAAATAAAAAAAAAACCCAAACGAAAATGCAACCAAACAAACCAAACCAAACAAACAAACAAAAAGCAAAACAACGACGTCGACGACGACAACAGCAAACCACATCCCAGCAAGCTTGTTTTCTGCACATTCTTTTCTTTAAGGGTGTCAGAAAATCAAAATAGGGCTAAAATGGAAATTCTGAGGTCAACCAGCACACCAATCTAGAGCCTGCTGCAGGCGAACACAAACACATTTAAGGACAATTGTATTGCAGGCTACCTCTGAAGTAGGGGCCTGGAGGTGGAGCTGGGGGCTGGGGACCCAAAGTCTCTAGGGGAAAGGAGAGCATAAAAAAAGAGACGCTTGGGCGAAATTAATCCCACGGACAAATAAGGCCAGAAAAATAGCATTACTTTCAGACTCTGAAAATCAGACAGAAGAATATATGATAAATGCAAACCTGTGGTGAGGTCATGGTTCACAAGAGAAGCAAACCGAGATTTAACGGAACCAGAATATAAAAACAAAGCAAACGTTCACGGAACCTTGCTTCTGGAAGCTTTGATTGGCCCACAGGTGATGGTATGAGATTCAGTTAGAATGGCTTGCTCTTCAGGGACGACTCTGATCAGTCTACAGAGGGACTGTGGAGACCCGCTGCAACCTCCAGGCACCGTAAAAAGTAAACATCTATCCAAACAAAGGTGATGTGGAAAGCGGGGAGGGTGGTAGAAGAGCAGCTGCAAATTAGTCTTTGAATGCGGGGAGCAGAGCTGGGTAACCAACAGCAGATTAAATGAGAGACAGAGATGAGCTTAAAATATAAGAAAAGAGGGTTGGAGAGATGGCTCAGTGGGTAAGATAATGGCTGATTTTCAAAGGACCAACATATCCATCCTAGGTGGCCCACAACCTTCTGTAACTCCAATCCTAAGGGATCCGTGCCCTCCTCTGTCCTCCACGGGCACTAAAAGCACATGGTACACAGACATGAAGGCCAAACAATAAGCATTAGATGCTGGGAACGTCTTGTATCCCAGAAGGAGAAGGTCAGTCTTCCTGAGCTGAATTCTCAACCTTAATTTTGGAGAAGCTGTCAATCCGATCTGTGGTTGATGCGTTAGCAGCAAAGTAAGAGAATAATTATGTCACCTGCATGGAGCCAGTACAAGAAGGACAGAATGAAAAGAACTTCAGTCTGAGGCAGGGCCCGCACCTGCCTGCGTTGGTCCGTGATGGGAACTGAGGAGTTCACGCACGCGCACGCGCAGCAGGATCCCATTCCCAGCCTTCCTGCAGCCTGATAATCATGAATGAAAGGCCGGTTCTGAGAAACGGTCCTGGGGGTGAGGAGAGCTCACTGGAGTCATTGAAAATATTCTCTCGATAGAAGGAAAATGGTAATTGTGAGAGTGTGTGGAAGGACAGAACAGGCGGTGGAGGAGAGGGTTACCTGGGAGGAGAGAGTTAAACATCGGATGAGAGAGAATCAGCCAAAGAAGGAGACTGTTTCATCTTCCAGGCTGAGGGATCAGAAGAAAGATCCGGGACAGAAGCCCAGAGTGTGAGCCTGAGAGGTCAGCCGACTGCATGAGTCATGTGTCCACTGCCTACCAGGGGTGTGCTGAGCTGGTGGTGCGTGCCTGTGTTTCCTCTGGGCTGATATGACCCATGCTACCTGGAATTGGGGCAACTGTGATGACCTACATTTGACCCTCCTGAGATCAAGCCTCTTGACATGTCCTTGTGGGTTCAGGAGTTTGAAGAGATTCACGAGACTCACGAGGCCTCTCCCTTCACTAAGAATGTCAACAGAAAACAATGGGGAACAGGACTGTACTGTAGAGTAGTGGCCGGTGTGTCACCCGGGGGAGTCCCTTCAATGAATGGTTCTACATTTTGTGAGTCATCTGCAGTGTAGGTGTGAGGAGTAGTATAGCTGTGCATAAGTTACCCAGGGAGCTTCCCGGTGCTGTAGCCTCGTGAGTTGCATGCTCACTCGTGTAAGAACTCCAGATAACCTCATTCTCTCAATAAGTTGGACGCGGATGGCGTCATCTCCTCGGCCTACCAGCATCCTGCCTATCTGTAAAGATGTGTTTCTACACCGCCCCTGAAGAAGTCACGTGACAGCCAGGCATGCTGGGGGCACGGCTGTACTTCCCCATCCGGAGGGAGCACTGAACAGTGTATTCTGTTGGAGAAGGCAGAGGGGTATTTACGGGGCTCTTAGGGCAAAGGGCTGGGCCGGCGGCCGGCGACAACGGTAGAGATACCAGCTCTGCTCCAGAAGAAATGTCTGCTCTCCTAAGACAGAAATCAACGTGAAGGAACACAGATCCAAATTCTCACAGATCACTGATGCTGTGTTGGGGATTAGGCGCTGAGCTCTGGGACTCTGGTTAACTCTCCCAACCCACTGGGGTCCTCGTTAGAGACGCGGGGCAGCAATTTGCTCAGTGCCAAGAGTTGGTGGCGCTTCCTAAGGCACCTAACGTACTCCCGGGATCCTGGTAGCCCACTGGGGAATCCAACTCACTAATCTTTAACACTTGTCATAATTATTTCTCTTTCAATAACAGTGTCCCCCACCCCGAGAAACTCAACATTATCACGTACGAAATGTAGAGATATAAACGTTCGATGCCTTCTTAATAAAATGCAGTCAGCGGCCTCAGGGAATTTTTGTAGCAAAAGCCCCTGAAATCAATTATATTTTCTCATTCCTGCTTCCAATAATTGAATGCTTTATTTCTTTATTTGCTTAAGTTCTTTCAAAACGAAAAGGTGGAGCTCTGTTGACACACCGAGGAAGGAGGGAATTATTAATTAAAGTTGTTAACGTCTAAGGTGAAGTGTTGATGCATACAAATGGGTTTTGATGGGCTGTCAGGAAGCCCGCGGGCAGCTGTGGAAGGACCGTCTCACCATCCCATCACCTCCAGGGTGTGAGTCTGAAGCCATGGTCCATACAATCAGAGGAAAGGCGAATGTTACTCCAGTGTTCAGTGACCGTGACTGAGGTGCTCAGAAGATACAGGATTACTGACTGCATTTGGTCCATTTTAACCAGAAGGCTTAGTCCTGATCTTTCCTTTGGTCACTTCTTGGTCTCATGGGATGCTGACGTCACTGTTGGTTTTTTTTAATAGATTTAGGAGGGAGTGGTTGTTCCCCTTTCATAGACTCACCTCAGGGAGGATACTAACCCAGTGTAAGGAGGCTGGTTGATGCCACAGGTAGAACCACAGCTTCTAGTCTGACAGGGTTTCTGTCAAGTTTGGGGAGGAAAGGGTTTATTTTGTGTACACTTCAACATCCCTGTTAATCATCAAAGGAACTCAAATAGGGCAGGAACCTGGTGATGGAAGCTGATGCAGAGTCCACAGAGGGATGCTGCTTACTGGCTTGCTCTCCATGGCTTGCTCAGCCTGCTTCCTTACAGAACCCAGGACTGACTCCATTCAAAGTGGGTTGGGATCTTCCATACTGAACACTAATTAAGAAAATAATTAATAGGCTTGCCTGCCTATAGCCCAGTATTATAGAGTTATTTTCCCAATCGGGGCTCCCTTCTCTCAGGTGACTCCAGCTTGTGTCAAGTTGACATGACACTATCCAGCACAGAGTCTTTAGATGACTGGCAGTCACTTCCTGCAGACTTCCTGATCCCAGACCCTATACTCCCTGACCTCTAAACCCCACACCCTCCTCCACTCTGACTACACAAATGCTGGGAGCCTGAGAATAAACAAAGCCATGAAGAGTGGTTGGAGCAGAAACAAGGAGAAAGCTCTGGTCTACCCACACCTCAGTGAGGTGTTCAAGGTTTTCAGGAAGAGTATTCTCGCAACACACAGATCTTGGCTCTGCCTTGGTGGTTCCCTTCCTCTGTTGTTGGACGTATATTTCTCTGTCTGTGTGTACCTTCCCACCCCCTACTCCCAACCCCGGTCCCCCTCTCCTCACTCATTCCCGTGGGACAAACTCACAGGAAGCACCCGATGTCTTCTCTGGCCAGTTAAAGAACACCAGGGTGCTTGATGAACTGGAAAGGCCACTTTCAAGTTAAGGCAATGTTGCTTCTAGAGCCTGCCCTTGAAACCGTGCTACCAGAGATCAATCAACACTGGGTTTTGTGTTTTGGCCCTAAGAACCCTTTGAGCCCAGAGCTACGCTGTGCAGTAAAACATCAGTTGCCATTGTCTTGGACATCTTTGAAGAGACCAGTAGGCAACATGGGACTCTAGAGTTGAAATCCCAGACGTTTAGTCTGAAGCGAAGGGCTTTCAAGCAATTCCCATCCACTGACATCATGATTGCCAGGTTTCTAGAGAGAGCATGGCTAGCTCAATCGGACCGTTAACACCTCGGCCCTGAGGTGCTTAATTTTCATCTCCTTCTTGTGGGTACATTTCTAGAGGACAGAGAGAGTGAGTGGGGTCAGAGTTCAAGGGTTCCAGCCATCTGTCGCCTTGGCTAGACCCAGCTGCCTCTCCACCAAATGCTAGTCAAGAGTAGGCGAATTGTAGCACCAAGGACTACATACCCCGCAGGTCCATAGCTAGCAGACCCAGCTATCTTTCAGAGTCCTCCCAGTGCCACTTCCATTGTCACCACGGACACAGCCCCAGACTTAGAGGATCTGTCACAGTGACACCAATTCTCAAACTAGAATTCTAATGTGTTCCCCACCCCCCTTCCCAGTATCCCAGGGAAATGAGCAGGAGAACCATCAAAACATTTAAATATATACCTTCTCTACCAGTTACACCTCACCAGGTGTAGTCAGTCAGCTGAACATGAGCTCCAAGTCACAAAACTGACCCTTCATTCTTGGCCAGAAACCCCAACCACCTAGGCAAAGCCATTTGCTTTGTAGTTTTCCTGGTTTTGTGTTATAGCAGTGTGTGTGTGTGTGTGTGTGTGTGTGTGTGTGTGTGTGTGTGTGTATGTGTGTGTGTGTGAACAGTCCCCGTTATGAGCACGTAACGGGCAGGCCATTCCAATGGGCAATTACTCTCTGGGAAATCAAGGAGGCCTGAAACACATGCCTGCTCTTTTCCAGGTTCCTCAGAGCCATTTAGAAAATTACTATTGTGATTCAGAAAATGCTCCACCAGCCTGAGGAATTAACCTTCTTCCTAATACGTCTAATTTACTGGTTCTTCAAGTAATTGCTGCGTTAAGGTTGCTGCAGGTCCGGTATCTAAATAACCACACAAAGGGTACTTTTGCAAAAGCCGGTGTGCTCGGCACGCTGAGTGCGCTGTGTGGAACCTTGTTAAATCCTCACAACAGCCCCAGTGAGTGAGAGAAGCATTATCATCCCGGCTTCCACTGAACTGCAAATTGAGGTGCAGAATGAGAAGTCATTTGCTTGTGGTCACTTGGGCCTGCTGGGCCAGGCACTTGGCACACCACGACTAGGGTTAATTTACACCAGGAGGTTCTGATTTGAACACTGACCTAAACCTTCTTCACACACTCGGACTTCGAGTAGTGAAACTTGTGCTGCAGTGAAAGGGAGTGTGTGCCCAAGGGTAAGTGGCGGGACATCTGCATTTATTTATTTATTTATTTATTTATTTATTTATTTATTTATTTATTTATTTATTACTTATTCATTATTTGTTACTTATTTATTTTGACACTTTCCTTTGAAGGACCCTCGTTCTTACTGAAGTGTACAAGCTATTAAGAGGTCTCTGGTAGAAAGTAGGTAGGTTATGGGGTTCCTGTGAAGGACCCTTGGGGCTTTTGCCAACCTTACAATCCCCACCTCAGGTCAAGATTAGCCCTAGCTTCCCACCTAGGGTCAAGGTTAGGCCAAGTTCTATTCTCCATCCACAGTTCTCAGGAGGAGCAGGGACATTCTTGAAAAACCACAGAATGTACTGACTGATAGTCACCTGACCCTCTGGTCCCAGATAGACTTCGAATGCATGTCATATGCTTGCTAGCCAATAGAGTCAAAGGTCAACATGCTTAGCCAATAAGTTTAAACTGTAACCTTGCTGATGTAACCTGTATCCCTAAAAACCATTAAAAAAAAAACAAACCCTTGTTTATTACAGCCATTTGGGGTCAACTTCCAATCACTCTTCAGGAGGGGCTGATTGAGGTCTGCCTCGATGCGCCAGGAAAATAAACCTCTTGTGTTTGCATCGAACTCTGTTCTCGTGCCTCGCTTGGGGTTGGGGTGGAGGTAGGGGTCTCTCGGTAGTTAAGACTCACTTCGAGCCTTACACCTTGCTTCATATATGTATTCATTTGTGTTTAGACACGTGTTTATGTGCATGCCTGAGGACCAGGGTTCCACTTCGCTTATTCCTTAGAAGCCTTGGTTTTTTTGAGGCAGGACCACCCATTGGATCCTGAAGCTTTCTGATTGGCTGCAATGGCAGACGGACCAGTCCCACGGACCCTCTTGTCTCTATCTTCGGGTGGTAAGAGCTCATTACCATGTCCTGCTTTTTCCGTGGGTGGTGGGTATCGAATTCTGGCCTTCAGGCTTGTCAGTTCCCCACCTAAAATGTCTCTCTGGCCAGACACTTTCGATAGTTCCCCATCAGCTAAAAGCATGTCGCATCACATTAGAATAGGCTATCTCTAGGGGATAGGATGCACGGAGTTTCTAAAAGTTTATCAATATTTAGAATTAGCGGAACCTGCTTACAGGAAGCACCCTTCTGAAATCCAATGCGCCCTGCCTGCCGCTGCGGATTTCTATCAAAGCCCGGCGAGGAGTTTATCCTCTGGAGAAATGCAGGAAATACCTGGTTCCCGTAGTGTGCTCCAGGGCCACAAGGCTCCGTGAGACGCTGACATCTTTGTAAGAAATAGTTGGGGAAAGGTACACTTTCCTCTGGACAAACGGGGCCGCAGGCTATAACTTCCATTCTTCCTCAGCCAGCCCCTCTCCAATCCTCAATAATGCCCGGTATATGCACTACACAGACGTAAAGAGCTCTGGGTGCCAAGGGGAGCAGTTTCAAGGACCGTTATCTACAAGGCCTCAGAGCACAGAAAATTCTCCCAGAATGTTTCTAGAAAATTCTGAGATTAAATACATAGAGCAATGAGACCATTTTCTGCCCTCCCAGCCTCCAGACGTGCACAGGCACACAGGCAGCCTCTTGGAAACCCCAAGGCCATCTCAGTGGAGACGACCAGGGAACATTTGCCAGTCAGAAGGTTAATCGCTCACTCCTTCGTTCTAAAATGAAGATTAGCAAGCAACCTGCTTTTAATGTACAAAAATATAATGGCAGGTCAGACAACAATAAAGAGTGAATAACAGACTCGTAAAACTAATGGCCAGAAATTCCACTGCGATTCTTTCCAGCCCTGTGTCTTTTCAGCATGCATCATAAATACGCCCCCAAAAAACAGGAGTAAGGACTCCAGAACAGGGTCTCCTGACCCCCAAAACTCCAACCTTCAGAGAGACACGTGATTATGCTTAAACAGACTGAGGAAGGATTGGCTCCAGACATCCACTGGTGCTAGGGTGCTTCCTCAGCCCCTAAGCTATTTGACTGGATGTGTTTTCCAAGTCGGTATTACTGATATCATGTAAGTTGCACTTTTTCGGGTGGGGGAGGCTGTCCTCCGAAAACAGATTTCTCAAAAAACAGATGGCTCCCTCATTGACCTCTATCTGTTATACTTACCAGTCAAATGGGAGAAAGCAGAGCCGGGCCCTAGAAGTGGAATCCCATGCCAGAGAATGGACATACAAGTTCATGAAAGCAGGCCTAAGCACTTTCAAATTCCATCCCCACGACATGTGTGGCATTAGAAGATGCTAGAAATATTTGAAGCTGACGTTTATTGAGCATCTACTAGATGCAAGGTATCTAAAGAAAGGCACATGTGTCTGCTCACCCAACCCCTATGCTGTACTTTTCTATAGAGCCAGGGTGAAACAGAGAGCCAACCCCCTCAGGCTTAGTGAGAACTCTCCCTGCTCCCAAGTAAGGACTAACCTGCCTACCACCACCACCACCACCATGATCACCACCACCACCACCACCACCACCACCACCACCACCACCACCACCACCACCACCACCACAACCACCACCACCACCATCACCATCTAAACAACAGAAGGACAGGCAGATAGTACATTGTAATTCCCCCTTAGTTAACAAAAGAGAAAGACCATAATGACTTAGTGGGGGGGGGAGCAGAGAAATGTATCCTCCCTATCCCTTAATTTAGTTTTAAATTAAACAGAGTATCAGAGCAGCACACACCAAGGGAACAAGTGCCTCTCACCAGTCAGTGTGGTAGACCACATGTGACCGCTTGCCTCTGAGAGGGGGCCAGTGTACTTTGAGGACCAGCACTAAAAATGCAAAATGCGGTTACTGTTTTGAACAGTCTCATGGTTTGCTAAATAAAACATATTATTGCGATTATAAAAGTTGAGCCACATTAATTTATCTTATAATTGAACATAAGAAATTAGGTTAATAAGCAGGATTTGCTCAATTTTTCCATTCACCTCACACGGTGCTTTTCTTAAATGTTTGGCCTCCACTGCCGTCTAAAAGCAGTGAACAAAGCAGATGGGAAGATAGCCAGGAGAATTCTTTTTCCTGAAGATTTTTAGCAATGTTTTGTGTATGTACTATATGCATGCAGGTGCCCTAAGAGGCCACAAGAGGGCGTAAATCCTGGGGAGCTGAAGTTACAGGCAGTTGTGACCTCACCCTCTTCAAAAGCAGAAAATACTTTAACTACTTCTTGGGTGCTTTGTAAGTGTTCATATTATTTGAATTTATTTATTTGGGTGTGTTCTTTATATATGTTAACAACAGTAATTGTGTTTTGTATTGAAACAATTTTGCAACTTTACTATTTCATTGTTTTAGTTGAATTTTCTGATATACTCAGGAATATTGTTAGTCTATCGAAATTTTATCCTAAAATCATTTAATGCTCCAAAATTTTTCTGTAGTAATTATTATAGCCCAATTGTGATTATACTACATTGGTATTCTTCTAAAAGGCATTCTGTCTAGTATTATCTTCTTCCCCTTCATACATAGTAAGTCAAAAAATATCCCAATATCACTCAGTAAAAAGTATTCCTCCAAAAAAGAAATTCCCTAGACCTATTAGGAACATACATCTCTCTAGGTCACTGAGATGCAGCATGGAACTTAGATTCTAAGGAGAAGGCTAGATGCCTACAGAGAGATGGGGGAGGCAGGAAGGAAGGGAGAGGCAACTTATACATTTAGGAAACAGTTCCAAGCAGAGAAAATGGCGTGTGATAAGCCAAAGGAGGGAACATGCGAGAGATGATGAAGAAGCCGGGCATGGCAGTATATGCCAGTAATCCCAGCACTTGAGAGTGGGGGGCAAGAGAGAGACCACAAGTTCAAAGCACTCCATGGCTATACAGTGAGCTGAAGGCCAGGGTGGGCTACATGAGCTCCTGTCTTAAACCTAAATGAATAAAATCAAAGAAGTGGCAAGTGCCACAAGTGGGGCAGAGGGGATTAGAAGAGGTCACCGCTGCATGTGTCTTTTCCGACGAATCATGTACAGGTTCTATGCTTTGTGTTCCTGATGAGCACAGCACACAAAGACAGCACTGCAGTGTGCCAAGGATGCTCTGGTCACGTATCGAGGCCATCCATGTTCCCACCAGGAGGAAGGATCCCATCTTAATCTCCAGATCTGGATGGGTCTCCTGTGCGTACAGCCAACAGCGAAAGGGCAGGAAGGGGGCTAGCGAGCTGTGGCGTGTGCTTCCTGCTTCTAAGAAGCCAATCGTAATAGGAAACATGCAGCTACCTTCAATGATGGTTAAATGAGAAGCCCAAGCCACAGCATGAGCTCTAGAAGATAGATGCTAGATAGAGGATGGATGATAGATACATGATCGATAAATGATACACAGATAGATGATAGAGAGATAGATAGATGACAGATGATAGATGATAGATAAATAGGTAGGTAGATAGGTAGATAATAGATGATAGATACATGATAGATGATAGATTAATAGATGATATATAGGTAGATAATAGATAGATAGATAGATAGATAGATAGATAGATAGATAGATAGATAGATAGGTGATAGATAGGTAATACGTAGATAAGATGATAGATTATAGATACATGATAGATGATAGATTGGTAGATGATAGATGATAGATAATAGATAGACGATAGGTAGGTGATAGATAGGTAGATGATAGGCAGATGACAGATAGATAGATAGATAGATAGATAGATAGATAGATAGATAGAGCAAACCACCAGCATGGAGGAAGGGGTTCCAGCCAGCTCCAAACTGTCGAGAGGGTTTTTTTGGGTAAGATTTATTTTTTACTTTAATTATCTCCATCTGTGCACACACATGCATGTATGTCTGAGCATATGTGCAGCATCCACAGAGCCTAGAAGAAGGTATTGGATCCCTGGAGCTGGAGTCACAGGTGGTTATGAGCCACTCTGCATAGATGCTGGGAACCAAACTTCATTCCTTTGTAGGATAAGCAAGTGTTAGAACTGCTGAGCCATCTTCTCTCCAGTCCCTGTGCTGATGAAAGTCCTAATCTATGATGTCTTGAGCAAGCTAAGATGTTGTTGCTGATGGCCTGTGTAAGTCAAACCATCCCATTTCAGAAATGAGGACAACCGAACCCTCTGTTTTCACTGTCCAGGCAGCAGCTGCCTCCACATCTGGTGGAACCTGCGGTGAAAAGGAGCCCATGCCCTGGGGACTGCCCTCAAAGGGTGTTTTGGGCTGTGGTTTTAGCTGGTTGCTTACAACAGTAACAGGCGTTGAGACAGTGAGGTTTTTCCACTGGAGAGTTCTGAGCAATCTTACGTTATGACTTAGTTTTACAAGAATTCCTCTTGGTCTGGGCTGAGAACTGAGTGGAGAGGAGGTGTGGGGAAAGTGGGAACTGAGTTTGAAGAGCAGGCCGGTCGACTTACGGTCTTGAATACAGGAAGTAAAAGCAGGGAGAGTGAAAACCGATTTGAATGTGGACACAGGTCAAAGCACCCGTGGATGGGACGTGCTGGCCAATCAGATCACGTGTAGACACAGGAGGAAAGCCCAGAGAGGAGAACAGCTCCAAGGTGTTGGGCTGATGGACTAGCACGGGGCTTTTATGGGGATGTCGTGAAATTGCAGGCTGTTGTTAGGGAAATGACAAGTGAGGATCAAGAAGCAGAAAGCGCACTTGACAGAGGCTATGTGCAGCAGGACAGCACATTCATAGTCAGGAGAGAAATCGAGGCTGTGGGACCCAAACATGGGCATCACGGGTACTTTAGTGGTGCTCATATGGAGACTGGTCAGCTAGGGAGTGAATGCAGGGGGAGTGAGGTAGAGTGGTCAGAGAATCTCCATCATTGAGAGACGTAGAAGTGTTGGAGAAGGACCTCAGAAAGCCGTCGGCAGGTGAGCTGAGAAAAGAAAACGATGTTCTGGAGGGCAGAGAGGAAGGCGACTGAGAAGGAAGACGCAGATATCTGTGCCACGTGGGCGAAAGAATCAAGTCTCACGAGGATCCACCAGGCTTGATCTGCTCCCCCCAATCTTGCTCTGAGTGACTCAAAAAGGGTCCTTTCTCATGGACTAAACTTTCATGAGCGTGGGGGAGCGCCGATATGTTTCTCTTCCAGCGGTGTGTTTATCACCTGGGACTATGACTGCTTGAGTTTTGTCTTTGACAAGGCAAATGCTGCACCCTGCTTTTCTTCCTTTTCCAAAAACAACCAGGCAAGTCTTTAGAATTCATCTGGAATTTTCACCACAGTCCTGTGAAGTCCCTTTCCCTCCTTAAATAGATGGGGATTTAAATTTAATTTAACCTTTTAACATATGTGGTTTTCGTTTTTTTTTTTTTTCTTTACAAAGTGCATGGGTGTTTTGCCTGCATGTATGTCTGTGCACCACATGTGTGTCTGATACGCTTGTAAGCTGGAAGAGGGTGTTAGAGTCCCTGGGACTAGAATTACAGATGCTTCTGAGCTTCCAGGTGGCGGCTGGGAATTGAACCCAGGTCCTCTGAAAGAATAGCCCGTGCTCTAATCACTGAGAAATCTCTCCAGACCCTCGTTTTATTTATTTTCATATATAAATTTGTTTAGTAAGAGCTGAGGTACATTCGTGCATTTTAAATCCCTAAGCTGTTTCTGCACTTTCCCCACTACAGGCCTGTTTCCTGGTAAAGTTCTTCTAAGTATTTAAATTCTGGTGCCTTTTATAGATGAAGTCCTCCTTTGTGTTTTCTTTCTGTTTTGGCTATAAGAAGTCCATTTGCATAGAAAGCATTCTCTTACTATTTCTGAAGCTTTTCCGAGCAGGGCAAACAGTTCTCGCTACCTTTGTTACTTGCATGGCACAGGGTCTCAGACCACGGACTTGTGTGGAAAGCTAGCAAGGAGGACGGGAGTTAATGCCAGCATCTCCTGGGACTTCCCAGAGTCCATGATTTCCAGGTTCTCTGAGAGCTATTGTAGCCACACGTCTGAACATGTCCCAGATACTCCCAATTTCAAATACTTTTTCCTTTGTTAACCCATGAGTCAGACCATATGTCCCTTTGATCTTTGCTTCAGAAAATATTGTCACGGTATTCAAAAACAGCGACAGCCCAGGCAAAGTTGTAACATCTGGGCCGTTTTTCTTCTGAACCTCCCCAACTTTCAGCTTTCATCCTGGTTATATATGCCTGGAGAGCACACATGCACAAGCACATATATTAATGAATACTCACACATTCACACATATGCACCCTTGCAATACACACACACACACACACACACACACACACACACAGAGCCACACATATGCACCCTTACAATAAACACACATACATACACACACAATTATACGTTCGAACACATGCGTACACTTACACACATACATGATGTACAAGTATACACACTCATATATACATTCTCACTGTCAAGAAACAGAGGAATCTTATTCAAATAGTCCCACACGCGTGCAGACCTGAGTCTAGGGTCTCCTAAGGCTGGTGTGGAAGATTTTGGAGTCGAGCAAGCCAGGGTTGAGCCTCACATCTATCTATTTATTTGGGAAAGCCATTTAACTTCCTATGACCTTCATTCTCCATATGTGAAAGAAGTGTATGTCCTCCCCACCCCCTGCGCCCCAAGAGTTGCTGGGGGACTTAGAAAATTTCCATTAAAATGCCTCCTGCAGAGTAGAAGGAAGGGACGAAAAGCAGTTCCTGTGAGTATAGTTTAGAGGGAATTTCAATATGATTGGCCTTAAAGAAACTCCCCGGCCTCGATCTCTACTCTAGCTGTAGAAACAAAATGCCCAGGATAACCCAGGACACAGTAAAGTCAATCTCTCATTTCTCTCCTCTGAACCCCAGTCTGCGAACCAAACCACTCATGTGTAACAAGCCAGCCTCCACCCAGAGGCTGTTGTGCCAAGGCTGGACATGAAATGCTTGTGACTTTTACTGTTAGCTCCAGCCATTCAGTCTTCCTTGTCCTCCAGTCTCCCTTCTGAGGAAGCTTAGGCAGTTTAGGCAAGACCTGAAATCCAATGGGGGTCTGACCTTACCTCCCAAAAGGCAGGCATCAAGCCTAAAGGTGACTGGCTATGACTCCCTCCTCTTACTGGGTGTTTAAACAAATGACACCCCAGTGGGGGAACTGATAAGCCATACCTGTTAGAGCAGTGGCTACCTCACATGGCTCAGACAGCTGCCATGTTGTCCTCTCTAGCTTTTCTTGCTACCTGACCTTTAACTCCTTGAGATACCCAGTCTATTTTGTCTAATATTTTGAAAGATTTTATTTCTATGTGGGGCACTGCGGGGGGGTATGCATGTGTAGGCACAGTGCTTAAAAAGGTATGGGACCCTGTGGAATTGGAGTTACTGGTTGTAAGCCACCTGATGTGGGAGGTGTTGGGAACCAAAGTTGGGTCCTCTGTAAAAGCAGCAAATGTTCTTAACTGCTGTGCCCTCTCTCCTGCTCCCTGCTCAGTGTTAAACTTGGTTGGCTCCCTGGTCTCAGCAGAGTGTCTTTCTCCTCAGCACTGTCTGTCTGTCCATCAGCAGCACACCCCATACACAGAGCCCAGAATCCAGCGGGAAAACAAGGCAAAGTGACCCTCCCTCCCTCCAAGGAAACCTCTCAGCTACTGGGGCCACCATCCTCCCAGGGGAAGGAGGATTTCTAAAACACACTAAGTCAGGTCCACAGAAGGGAGGATAGGGGAGGGGTTGGGGGTGGAAGAGAGCCTTTCAGTTTGCAAATGTATCCTCAAATGTTACCAGTGGATGTAGGAACCGTAAAGAAGTATCAATGTGCATCCCTATCCACACAAACAAACTTCTTTGCTTTTACAAGGATTCAAAACTGTATCAGTTCTCAGGGTAGGAAAACAAACATTAGTCTCTGCCTTTTCTCTCTTTATTGACCGTTGTGTCTGTATCCCTCCTTGGCCCAGGGTCGGCTGCCACAAAACATTTACCAGTTCTCTGATTGTCATCCGACTTAACATGGTCCGTGGACTGCTGGCTGATGGTAGTTTAAGCAGGATCTAATTGGTAACATATTGTTGATTGAATTAAGTAACACATGATAGAGATTTAAACCATAGTAATTTTTCCATAAAGGAAAGTCTGTCAACAGGCCGGAGCAGAGGAGCAGCAATAAATCAAATTGTCACGTTTATTAGTTATTGCAGGAGTCGGGTTGCCTTGTATTCATTATAACTCCCATTTTAGCGCAGATAAAAGCTATAAAGAGGAGTATTTGTGAAAGATGCTTTTAATAGGTCTGTATTTGTGCACAAACACCTGCTAGTATTTTAATCCTGAGAAAACAGTGGTGTTTCATTTTAGAAAGAACAAGTATTTGGACCATTGTTTAGAGAAGAGATGAAGATGTGGGTAAAATGTCCAAGCTATGTTTTAAAACTTTGAAAAAAAATCAATCCATTAACCATTAGATAAGTAAGTGAAGTTAAATAGACAAGGGGCTAGGAAGGTGATAGGACAGCCTTCCCTTATCAGACTCACTCAAAGTCAGAGAGTGGATAGGACATTTGCAATAATAGATCTTGCAAATAATGCTATTTGACTTATAATATCTGAATCTCAGGAATAAAATTTTATGTATGTCAGTGGTTTTACAAATCGTGGACCATTATTACCAGAGCCATTTGAAAGAACAAGACTTTATAGCATGTCACTAAGAACCAACACGAGGGGATGGGTCACTGAATAGAGTTCTGCTGTGCAAGGGTGAGGTCTTTGAGCAAAAGCTGGGCTTGGTGTCAAGTCTATGAATGCAGATCTGGAAAGATGCGGGTAGGTGGGTCTCAGGAGCGTAGCTTAGCTAAATCAACACATTCTAGGCACTGTGAGAGACCCTGCCTCAGAAGCACATGCGGGAAATGACTGATGAGGACTCTTCATATTGTTCTCTGACTGCCACATGCATGTACAGGCACATGGATGTGCACACACACACACACACACACACACACACACACACGCTAATGAAAACAAAACAGAAACGGTGTCCTTATCCACACTTTTCTCTCAATCTGCCTTTATTCAAAGTGCCATCCACATGTATCCCTGTGTGGATCTGAAATAGTAGAACATGATTTCATCTGCCTAGCCCCACTGGGCCCTCGAGAAAGCCATGTGTGCTCTATACAGAAGGTGACTGAACCCTCTTGACATATAAAGAAACTGAAGTGTGGAAAGTAAAAGTGATTCATTGTGGGGACCTCTGCTGTCAACTTTTAACAGGAAGGATGCCAACCCAGGAGTCCTTGCTCTGAACAATGGTGTAGACTGAAGAAGATTCAGCAAACTGAAGTCTGGCACCAGCTCTCTACTGTCCCCCTAGTTCTCTCTGTAACTTTGAACTGATTCTTAAGTTGTCTTGGACTTGGCTTCCTCATCAGTCACGTTTGGTACATTCTAGAGATAACATGTGAGGGCTCAAGACACGGCTCTGGACAGAGTCAAACGGAATTCCCCACATACAATTCCTGGCATGTGGGAGACACTGAGCATGCTCTGTGCTATTAGCTGGATGAGAGAATCACAGGTACAGGGTCTCTAGGTTGCTGTGCATGTGGGTAAGCAGGAGATGTGTGGATATATGTAACCAGACATGACGTTTCCATGTTGCTCCTCTCATGAGTGGGACTCATGAGCAGGGATGCCCAGAGCCTTTTCTCTGCCTGCTCTTCTCCAGCAATATGAGGGTCAGAACTGCCAGCTCTAACCTAAGTATCTCCCCTACACCTGCCCCAACCTTCAATCCATTCGCCTTTCTAAACTTTTGACATTTCTCTTCAAGTCTGACAGCTCAATTGCATGAGAGACAGTTGTGGTGCTGATAATGACAAGGACAGCTGTTCCTCAGCAAGACCCTCTAATATTCATGGCACCCTCTTCTGCACTTTATATGTAGTAACACATTCAACTCCTAATTCAGGGATAGATGACATTCTCACGTCCAGGTTTCAGATGAAAGACCTAGGAGACGGAGGCATAGCGACAAGTCCAAATCCATCTTGCTAGAGTTGGGATTTGAACCACCAGGTCTAACAAATGAGCAACGTGTATTTGTCCTGCTTCTGAAATGCAAATGAAATAAAACTATGCATGCTACAACTGAATATTAAGCCCAGACGAAGACCAGATTGAGGAAATAGCACTCAACAGAGACAAACTCCAAGAACATTGAATGCACGCATCGCTTTGTGGTTATCTCACTTGGACGGTGAGATAGGGAACCCCGGCGGGCCCACATGGTGGAAGACAATTCTGCGCAGTTAGCAAACCCCTAAATTCCCACCAGGAAGCAGACGCTTTTCGTAAAAGCAGGTGATGCTTTCTTAAACTGATTACTTAGTTTGTACAACTGACACTCAGGTTTACCAATACTTGGTCCATGGATGTTGGTCCTTCAGCTGTCCCTCTTGCGACGGTGCCAGGCCTGACACTACCCAAGCCACCCTGTCTTGTAGGATTGCTGTGCTCTGAATGGACAACTCTGGGAAATGCACATGTGAACATGATTGCATGTTTTGTAGTTTGTAACATTTAAATAACAAGGAAATCACTTGTAGAAAAACTAATTGTTTTCTTTGGTCTCAAAAAAATATAGTCGCTGTGTTATTTGATATCCTGTGATATGTTTCTAGATATGAATGTTAGAATGTGTGTATGCGTGTGTGCATGTGTGTGTATGCGTGTGTGTGTGTATGTAACTTGCCTTGTATGTATAAATGAGAGACATAGATGGTGTTGTTAACTATTGCACTAAGTAACTTCTGCACGACTGACTGAGGGTGGCCTTAGGCTACCCACAGTCTCCTTTGTGTAGGTTCTGAAGTCACTGGCGGCGAAGCCATCCTCAGATCATCTCTGTGACCTTGACTTGAGTTCTTTCATTGAGGTATAGCTACTGGCCTACATGAGGTTCCGAAATATTGCCTAAGACCAATGGGCCCAACTGGCATCACAAATGTGTGTGCAAGCATGTTTACTTCTAGATTAAGTCTTTTTTGCAACACACACACATACACACACACACACACACACACACACACACACACACACTGTGACCTTCTTTGGTTATGTTCCACATCTGCCTGTCCCATTATCCAGCCATGCACTAGGTCATGCATGATAAATCCATCCTATGGGACAGGACAGGAATGTTCTCAACTGCTTCCCCAGCTCTGAGGAGCCCGGGGACACACTTCTGCCATTTGGGGCACAAAGTCTCCCCACAACTGCTGCCGATTACCCAGACACAGACCCACTTACCTCTCAACACACACTCTCCTTTTTTTCTGTTTCAAATAAATTGTTCAGCTTCTCTCTTCTGTGCATAGATCCCTCCTCGCTGGCGAGCGTTGTGAATGGCACTTTCTGTACAAACAGGAAGAGCTTGTGTGGTCACCACCCAAGTGTGCAGGTGTTGATAGAGGATGTGAAAGTGTGGAGGCGACGGACTACAGCAGACACCCAGCCCACTGCTCCTACCCGCCTCAGGGTAGGAGTCCTGTAACAGAGCCTGGACTCACAGCTTGGGAGATCTTCTGACAAGAACACAGATCAAGATACATGGTCATGGTGGCCAGGGGCAAAGGTCTCTTTCACTCCCACCTAACCCTAAAAGGAATGTTGAAAAAAAAATCTGGAACATTCTGGAATCCCTTATAATCTTATCAGGAACTGATCTTAGTAAGCTGTTTAAAATCCTTTTTTCCCTCCTCCTCTGTGTGTGTGTGTGTGTGTGTGTGTGTGTGTGTGTGTGTGTGTGTGTACAAATGTATATACAAGTATCTGTGTATAGGTCACGCACATACATTTCTGTGAAGAGGCACCATGACCAAGGCAATTCTTTTGTTTTGTTTTGTTTTGTTTTTTCCTTTGGAGCTGGGGACCCAACCCAGGGCCTTGCGTTTGCTAGGCAAGTGCTCTACCACTGAGCTAAATCCCCAACCCCGACCAAGGCAATTCTTATGAAGGACAACATTTCATTGGGGCTGGCTTACAGGTTCAGAGGTTCAGTCCATTGTCATCATGGCAGGAAGCATGGCAGCATCCAGGCAGGCACGGTGCAGGAGCAGCTAAGAGTATATTGTCTTCCAGGCAGCTAGGAGGAGGGTCTCAAAGCCCACCCCTATAGTGACACTTCCTCCAACAAAGCCACTCCCACTCCAACAAGGCCACACCTACCCCAAACAAGGCCACACCCACTTCAAGAAGGTCACACCTTGTTGGAGAAACAGCACCGGTGGAAAAATGTAAAGATTTGAGAATAGGCTCCCTGAAGGTTTCATCTCCTTATCTCCCATGCATCCATCACTTGTGGTGGTGGGGCTTCTTGTCTACACTGCCAGCCCCTGCACACTTACTCATGCCTCGACTTTCTCCTGCTAACAGGGAGATTGTCCAGAGGACAGGTAATTGTGCTGTCTGCTCAGTCTCCTTTCTCCACAGTGTTTAATACCAGGGAGCATTTCCTTCCTTCTGGAACTTTCCCTTTGGCCACTATGACTCCACGCTCTCCTGGTTTCTGTCAGGCCATTTCTCTCTTGCTGGCAGACTTCCATTCCTCAGCGACCATCTTGATTTGTGGTCTTCCCAGGCCCCCCCAGTCTCCAGGCTCTTAGTTTAATGTTCTCCATGGGTGGCCTCGTCTACTCTCTCCATGTTACTTGCCAAGCCCATGTCTGGTTGTTTACAGTCTCTGCCGTTCTTCCTGAATGTCCCGTAGGAACTTCAAGTTCAATGGATCAAGATGAGGCTCTGACCTCTCCATTCCCTGCCCCCATCACATAGCTGGTGAAACCTTTCTACTGTGTCGCGCCTCCCCACTTCCTGCATTTATATGTCTGCCTTCTGCTAAGCCAGCTTCTTCATTTTTCAACCCAAGTTTTCTTTATTTGAACATAGCCTTCCTTATTCATACATTGGATGGAATCCTGGATACAGCTAGAGACTCCCTTGTCAGGTCACATAGTGTCATAGTTCTGGCATCAGCCACATGGATTCCCTGGGCAGAAGAAAGCCTTTTTCCTGTTTCCAAAACAAAACTGAAAGAATTCACCTGGATTCTTCCCTTTCCCTAAAAGCCTTGACCTGTAATCAAAAAGTCAATTCCATCTCTGAAACTACTCTAAGTGACTCTTCTTCTCTCTTCCTATGCCCATACTCCCATGTCAGGTCTCCTGGCCACTGCCTTAATCCCCAGGAGTATGTATACCCTTGGTCTACAAGACAGGGTACTGAGGTGTAGGAAGGAAAGGCTTGAGCTTGTGTCTACTACTACTACTACTACTACTACTACTACTACTACTACTACTACTACTACTATTTTGGGGAAACCACACGTCTATCTCCTCTCTTTGATATCACCTTTAAGAGTTCAGTGAGGTGTGGTTAGGAATCAGGCCATCTGGATGAATCTGTCTTCTTAAAGGACTGAATTGGTCCTATGAGACCACATTACTTTAAAGCAAGTTTGGTTTTCCCAGGATAGGTTTCTTGTTTCTATTATTGAATGCCACTCCCCACCCCATGTGTGTGCATGCGCGCGCGCGTGTGTGTGTGTGTGTGTGTGTGTGTGCATCATGTACATGGGTGTGTATATATGTGTGCACTTGTGAATGTGCATGTGCGTATGTGTACATGCATGTGCATGTGTGTGCATACATATTTGCATGTGTATGTGTGTGCCTGTGTATGCATGTTTATGTACATGTGTGTGCATTTCATCTTATCTATGTAATATCATTAGTTTTCTTGCTTTCTTTAGTCTCTCTCATGTTCCCATTCTCTCTCCCTCCCCACCCACATGAAATGCCATCTGCCATGAGATCCCCACTACAGCCATGCATTTCCAGGACTGTGAACTGGGAGAGAAGCATGCACACACACACACACACACACACACACACACACACACACACACACACCCCAGCTCAGACTCAGTCATTACAGTCCAGAGTAATTTAGAAACTAAATGATACCGTTTGCATATAGAATGTAGTAAGTGCTCTGTACGTAGTGGGGATCACCACTGGGCATTTTTATTCTTTACCTTACTACTGAAAACTCCTTCTAAGATACACACATTTTAATATTTCCAAGGTACACTCTTTCTTAATATAAAAAGAATAGGTTCTCGTAGCAATGGAGAAAATGAAGTTTCCACTATCTGTTGGCTTTGTCATAGCCTGTGGTTATTGACAAGTGCTGGGAGCTCTGGAGGGTAGAGCTGAGTAGAAGGTCATTAGGCCATTGGAGAGCACACCCTTTACAGTGGGCGGATCCATGCAAACGTCTCTAGCCACGCCTACTTCATCCCCTCAGCTTGCACAACCCACCCAGCATCACACTGCCAGCTGCTGGACTCCACAGGCTGCGACTTGCCGAGTACACATTTGCACAGGGTCTCTGCTGTCCGTGAGCTGCTGGGAGGTACTTAGAAGATCCGGTGTGGCTCCTAGAAGTGTGTGTCCCCATCTGATCCAGCAGACAGCTCCCACCTGGGCATCAGGCCGAGTACCTGAAGGCAGATGTAGAAAGTCAGCAGCAGCAGCAGGCCCCAAAGGCAGAACTGGTCACAGGTCCACTCATTCTGATTTATCTCCAGCTCCTGGCGGAGTATCTAGTACAGTGGTTAATAAATGTACTTCCTTGGCCAGTACACCCACCACACTTAGTCACAACCGATGACATTCATTTGTGCCTTCCCCTGAGACCAGAGATTCTGGGTGAGAGAAGACCTATGGGGCCTGTCCCCACTGGCAGCTACAGCCCTGTCCAAGGTAGTAGCCCCTCAGGGACCATTTGTTAATTGGTCAATAAATAAAATTTTGAGCTTGAATTGTATTGCAGATTCACCACGTGACATTGAGTAAGCTCTTGTACTCCTGACCTCAGTTTCCAAATCTATAAAATGAACGGAGCTATATCATCCTCTCCTGGAGACAAAGTGGATTACTGTCTCTCAGCCCTTGACAGTGCTTAAGCTACCTGTCCCTGGGGAAAATGGAAGAGAGCTGGATTGATGCTCCCTACCTAAGAGGGCTCTACTCTAGCCACACCCTTCCTGTCCATCGCAAGCAGGTTTGCTCTACCTCGGTGTCAAGTAAAAGTGCGGTCTTGGCTGCTCTGCCTTTGCATGTTTGCCTTATGGCTTTTATAATGACTCCAAAAGGGCCGCTTGCTGAAGGTTTACACAGTCTGTGGCAACTAATAGGCCCTGGAAGCTTTTGGAGGTGGAGCCTAGTGGGAGGAAGTTAGGTCATTGAGGGCACACCCTTCAATGCTCCGACCCTCTTGCTTCCTGGTCTTTCTCTGAACTCCCTGGTACACATGATGAGCAGCTTTGCCACACCTTGTGGTCCCTGCCATGATATTCTGACTTGCCACAAGCCCTAAAGAAACAAAGTAGCTAACTAACTAACTAACTAACTAACTAACTCTCTAAGCCCCTGAAACCATGAGCCAAGGTCTGGAGAGATGGCTTAGGAGTTAAGCAATTGCTTTTGCAGAAGACGCACGTTCTGTTCCCTGCACCCATGTTGGGTGGCTCACAGCACACCTTTAACTCCAACTTCAAGGGATCTGATGCTCTCTTTTAGCCCCTACAGGCATGCATGTGATAGACATACATACATACATACATACATGCATATAGGCAAAACACTCATACATAAAATAACCTTAAATAGAGAGAAACTTAATCATAAAATGCAATCCTAGGAGACAGGTGTACACTGGAATACTTGCTAGTCCAAGGGGCTGGCAAAGATAAGGTATGAGGGGAAGAAAAGTTAGGGCTCAGCCCACTCATTGCTCATTCTTCCAAATCACCCAGGGTATCGGCAACTGTTCATTGTTATTGTTGTTTACTGTTTGTCTGTTTACCCTAGCTGGCCCCAAACTTGGTATTTAGACTAGGCTGGCCTTGAACTGACAGCTCTTCCTACTTCTGCCTCCCAGTACTAGGATTAAAGTTGTACATCATCAGCATGCCTGGTCTTGGAGGCCTAGATCGATGGGGTATCAGGGTGGGTATATAGGATCGGCACGGAGGGGAGGACACCTTCATGTACTCACCAGGGGCCAGTAGATGTCATGATTGAGATGGACACAGAGCTCATCTTTACAGGTCCCTAAGGTGCTTTCACAACCAAGCACCTCTGATCCTGAGCAGAGGCCAGACATTTTAGCAGAGTGAACCCGATATCATGTATGCCTGTCCTGGGTAAGGTTATTCTTCTGGTTTATCTTATTTGTAATAAAAAGGGCCACTGCCTATTGCAGCTTACCACGCACTGAGAAACAGGTCTAAGTATCAACTGATTCAACTGCTCTCCCAATTCTTTACTATTTCCCAATGAGAAAGCAGAGAGACAGGAGTGTAAGAAGTTAGCCAAGGTTGAAGAGATAGTTAAGAGTGAATCTGGGTTTTGAGTTATAACAGCATGGCTCCATCATCCAGACTTGATCTCTCTAGCGCTCTGCTCTGCCCCCCACAAATGCTTATTCATACCTGCTTCTGTCTTCCTCATATAAACTTGTATGCATTTATAAAGACAGGTATACACATTGTGTTTATATTTGCATGTAAATCTATACACATCATGTTTATGGATATTCCTGGCACGAACGTCCCACATGAAAATTTCATTAGATTCCTCAGCCTCACTATAAACAATCTGAAACACACACATGTATACGAAGCAATTCCACCTCATATTTTCCTATTGCATAAATCAACCTGGGAAGGGAGGAATGAGAAGACATCGAGCGAGTTCATTGACAACCGGCCCATTGATAGAACCAGAATCGTTTAGTTTTAAAAGAATCAGATCAAGAAGAGAGAGAAAGACAGAGAGCCTAAGACAAGGAAGGAAGGAATGAGCCCTATGCATTTGATCTAGGCAGAACCCTTGTAAGAGGCGGAGGTGTTGGGGGAGGAACACAGAACGAGCCCATCACATCACCCATAAGAAAAATTGCCACCTGAGCCACTCTGTAATTCATGGCCAGAACATGAAGCAGGGACAACGGCGGTGATATAATAAGAAACAAACAGGGCAGACAGGGACGGGGCATAATTACAGACGCTCAATCTGCCGGCAGCATTTACCAAAGAGTAAGTTGCATACAAGAAAATTTGCATACAAATGAGATAGCAAAAGAACAGGGCAGTGATAAGAACTCATACATGTTGTGAAAGCATGTCGGCAAGCAGACAAATAAGAAGCAACAAAACACTGCTTTGAAACTGCTACAGTGTAGGGTCTGCTACCTGGCATCATCAAAATACGTTTAAGATGGCACATTGAGCTTCAGACAGCGAGGCGGCTTTCAATCAGCATGAGGACTAATATTCCACACGTGTCTGTCTGTATTCTCTATTGTTCCTTTTTACGTATTTAAAGGCTAATTTTTCGAACATTGGAAGAGAAATACTAAATTCTCATGAGCATCACTTAAAATATTTTTGTGACCATCTGGGTCTAGTTTCCAGGCAATATTTTTTTTAAATTAATTTAGGTCTGACAGAAAACCAGGTGGGCTGCCCATAGACACTCTCTCTCTCTCTCTCTCTCTCTCTCTCTCTCTCTCTCTCTCTCTCTCCCCTCCCAGAACCAACCCCCCCAGTCTTATCCTTCATGTTATAACAGAACACTAGCTACACACTTCTCTCACTCCTGCCCACATTTCCTATAGATTCCATAAACTATTCCTTCCTAACCTTCCTCCCCAACTTGTTGCTTTGTTCCAGACCCTAACTCCAGCAGGCACTCCCTGCTAACTCAAGGGCAGCTCCTATCAGAGCACCAAGTAGGCTGAAAGCAGACCCACATTTCTCCTTCTGCTCCCCAGATCCAATTACAGTCTCTTTTCCAGCTCCATATTTGGATACCTGCTGTAGTCTCTCATTCCTCTCTTACCCCATCCCCAGTAGATCACAAAGACCTTCTCCTCCAAACTTCCTTCCCTCAACTCATCCTAGTTTCCCAGCCTTCAACACTACCATGTATTCCCTGGCATCAGACAGCCATCACATGCTCTGGAAATCCAGAGAAGAAACAGAAACCATTGAACGAAATACCCAACCAAAAAAGACAAATCCAGAAATCAGCACGTAGACCTATAATAACCCCAATTCCACATGCCAAGGCGCCAGTGTAAACACCCAATCAATGACAGCCAGGACAGTGTGTTTCCACTAGAGTCTACCTCTCCTACCACAGAAGGCCCTGAATATCCATTCCAATGTAGCTGAAGCACGAGAAAGACCTTATAAACCAACCATATGAAGATAATAGAGGTGCTTGAAGAGGACCTTTAAAAATCCAGAAAAACACACATTGAAGGAAATGAATAAAATACTTCAAGATCTGAAAATGGAAATATTAGCAATAAAGAAAACACACATTGAGAGAGTTCTGGAAATAAACAATTTAGGAGTTCAAACAGGAACTACTAAGCCAGGCTTCACCAACAGAATACATGAGATGGAAGAGAAAAATCTCAGGTGATGAAGATGAGATAGAAGAAATGGATACATCTGTCAAAGAAAATGTTAAATCTAAAAAATTCTTGAACAAAATATCCAGGAAGTCTGAGACGCTATGAAAAGACAAAACCTGAGAATAGTAGTTATACAGGAAGGAGAAGGTCCCAGCTCAGAAGCCCAGAAAGTGTTTTTAATAAACCATAGAAGAAATGTTTCCTATCCTAAAGCAGGAGAGGCCTATAAAGGTATAAGAAGCAAACAGAGCACCAAATAAATTGGATCAGAAAAGAAAGACTTCTTGCCATACAGTAATCAAAACACTAAACATACAGAATAAATATTTTTAAAGAAAATTGCAAGAGAAAAAGATCAATTAACATATAAGGATCTATTACAATAATACCTGTGTTCTCAATGAAGACTCTAAAACCCAGAAGGGCCTGTGCAGATGACTGCAGTCTCTAAGAGACCACAGATGCCAGCCCAGACTACAGTACCCAGCGAAGATTTTAATCACCAGTGATGGAAAGAGTAAGATATTCCATAATAAAGTCAAACGTAAACAATATCTATCTATAAATCCAGTCCTACAGAAGGAAACTCCAACCTAAGGAGATTAACTATGCACATGAGAAGACAGGAAGTAAATAATCTCACACTAGCAAAGTCAAAAGAAAGGAAGTGCATGCGCACGCGCACACACACACACACAACCACCACCACCAACAACAACAAAAATAGCAACAATATAATAACAGGAATCAGCAATCATTTGTCATCGATATCTCTCAGTATCAATGATCTCAACTCTCCAGTCAAAAGACAAGTAGATAGATGTGAACACAGGATCCATCCTTCTGCTACATCCAAGAAACACACCTCAACATCAAGGATAAACATTAACTCAGGGTAAAGGGCTGGAAAAAGATATCCCAAGCAAATAGAACTAAGAAGCAAGCTGGCATATTTTAATATCTAACAAAATAGACTTCAAACCAAAACTAATAAAAAGAGATAGAGATAGACAGCAAATACTCATCAAAGGAAATACCCACCAAGATGACATTTCAATTCTGTTTGTTTGTGTGTTTGGTTTTGGAAGACAGGGTTTCTCTGTGTATTTCTGGCTATCCTGAACTCACTCCGTAGACCGGGCTGGCCTCTAACTCAAAGAGCTTCACTTGTCCCTGTCTCCCTAGTCCTCAGATTAGAGGCAATCGCCAACATGCCTGGCAACATTTCAATTCTTAGCATCTATGCTCCACACAGAAGGGCACCTACATTTGTAGAAGAAACACCACTACAGCTTAAATCCCATATAGACAATCACACACTGATAGTGGGAGACTTGAATACCTGATTCTCACCAAGGTATACGTTATCCAGTCAAAAGTAAACAGAGAAATACTGGAACTAACAGATATATGAAGAGCCTTTCATCCAAACACTAAAAAGACTTACTATCTAACTCTTAGAACTGTCTTCAAAATTGAATACATACTTGAACACAAAACAAGCAATGCTTTCATAGATACAAGAAAAACCGAGATAGCTCCATGCATCCTATTAGACATGAAAGATTAAAATGGAAATCAACCACAACAGAAACAATAGAAAGCTGACAAAAATCATGGAAACCGAACAACTCTCTACTGAATGAAAAATGGGCCAAGACAGAAATAAATTAAGATTATCTAAATTTTAATGAAATTGAATTCACAGCATACCCAAACTTGTATGACACAGTGAAAACACTGCTAAGAGGAAAGCTTATAGCACTAAGTTACTCCATGAAAGATTAGACAGGTCTCATACTGGCAACTTAACGACATACCTGAAAGTTCCAGAAAAAGAAGTAATCACACCGAAGAGGAGGAGATGGCTAGATATAATCAAACTCAGGGATGAAACCAGTAACAAGAGAAACAAGGAGCAGGGCACAAAGAATCAGGAAAAACAGAGAGCTGGTTCTTCAAGAAAATTAGCAAGACAGACAAACCCTTATCCAAACTAACTACACAGTAGAGAGACTATCCAATTAGCAAATTAGAAACGAAAACGAGACTTAAAAACAGACACAGAGGAAATCCAGAGAATCACAAGGACACACTTTAAAAGCCCATATTCTGCCAAATTGGAATATCTAAAACAAACAGTTAATTTTCTCAAAAGGTACCATTACCAAAGTTTGATCAAATTCAGACAAACAATTTAAATAAACCCACAACCCCCAGTGAAATAGAAATAGTCATTAAAATTCTCCTATCCAAAAAAGCCTTCAGCCAGATGGTCTTAGCACCAAATTCTACCAGATATTCCAAGAAGCGCTAACACTAATACTCCTCAAGTTATTCCACAAAATAGAAACAGAAGGAATATTTCTCAATTCATTTTATGAGTACACAGTTACCCTGATACCAAAGCCACATAAAGCTCTACAAGAAAGATAATTATAGTCTGATTTCCCTTAGGAACTTAGACACATATACACTCATTAAAATACTTGAAAACCAAATCCAAGAACACATCAAAAATATCATCCACCATGATCAAGTGTGGTTGAAATTAAAGAAAAGCAGGCACAAGATAAGATGAGGCCTATGACTGGACAGTAAAAAGTAAGGTGGGGACAGAGTTTTGGTAAAGAGGAGAGAGGAGAAAGAAGAGAAGAACCAAGATGGAGGCAGAGAAGGACGACCCAGATCCGTGTGTCCTTAAATGGCCACAGATAGTTATGAATATTTCTTAAGGGATGGGACTTTATAGGTCAATTTACCTTATCTAGGTGGGCGGTTTATATCATTATCAATTGGTTGTGAGTTTATGGTGCGGATGTTCTGTGGATTGAGAATTTAACATATAAATCTGATTGCTAAATTACAAGCTTGTTGATTCTTGATTTTACTGGGTTGCTGGGAGTGGTGACTATAACCACAGAGGGCAGATGCTGAGAATGTGAGCAGAGTCCACAACGAAAGACTTACAAGAGGGCAGCTGCTGCAGAGCTTAGAGAGTAGCCAGTGAGAGTGTGGGATGGTGGTTGGGAATTTAGTGGGTGAGATGCTTGCTCATTGAGATAAAATACACCCTGCCAATGCCATATGGCATAACGATGCCATCCAGAGAGGGTTTGTGGCTATTTTTAATAAACACTACAACAATCAAGTAGGCTTTCTAGAGATGCAGTGTTGGTTTAATATACAAAAGTCAGTAAATATAATACACCGTATAAGCAAACTGAAAAAAAAAAAGGCATGAGAAGGCCTGTGACAAAATCCACCTTGATGATGAAAGTCCAAGTGAATCAAACACATCCACATAAGACCAGTTACACTGAACTATGGACCCGATAGAAGAGAAAATGGGGGACAGCCTTGATCACATTGACACAAGAGATGGCTTTCTGAACTGAACACCGAAAGTGCAGGCACTAAGATCAATAATTAATAAATGGGACCTCACAAAACTGAAAAGCTTCTGTAAGGCAAAGGACATCATCTGTCTGACAAAATGGCAGCCAGGTGGTGGTGGTGCACACCTTTAATCCTGGCACTCGGGAGGCAGAGGCAGGTGGATCTCTGAGATTGAGGCCAGCTTGGTCTACAGAGTGAGTTCCAGGAAAGCCAAGGCTACACAGAGAAACCTAGTCCTGAAAAAATAAAATAAAACAAACAAAAGTAATCAAAAGTAATCCCCCACCCCAAAATAGGAAAGACGTCTAAACAGAAAATTCTCAATAGGAGAATCTCAAATGGCTGAGATACACTTACAGAAATGTTTAACATCCTTAGTCATCAGGGAAATACAAATCAAAACAACCCTGAGATTCCACCTTACAACCAACAGAATGGCCAAGATCAATAACACAAGTGACAGCTCCTGCAAGGGGTGTGCTCCTCCATTGCTGGCGGGAGTGCAAACTTGTACAGTCACTGTAGGAATGAGTATGACAGTTCCTCAGAAAGTTGGGAATCCATTTACTTCAAGACCCAGATGTGCCACTCCTAGGCATATCCCTAAAGGATGCTCCACCCTACCACAAGGACACATCCTCAACCATGTTCATTGAAGCTTTCGATGAAGATCAACTTAGAAGATGTAGTACACTTACACAGTGGAGTGCATTTCCTTAGAAGAAACGTAGTAAATTCTCAAATGGAGTATTACACAGCTGTTAAATGAAATCACACCATGAATTTCAGAGGAGAATATGGAAGGAGCTAGGAAAAAAAATCATCCCGAGTTATGTAAGCCAGACCCCGAAAGATAAATATGCTATGCATTCACTTACAAGGGGATATTATCCATTAAGTAAATGGAAACCAAGCTACAGTCTGTAGACCCAGAGAGGTAAGGTAAAGAGGAGGGATCTAAGGGGAATGCATGGGTCTCCTTGGGAGGGGAAATAGATTAGATTTTATGGTTTGGACTTGGGAAGGGTTAGGACAGGAGTGTGGGGGACCAGTTAGGGAGAGATGAGGTGCAGAGAGATTTGGGGAGAGATGGCTGGAATTGGGGAGGAATTCAGGGGATGGTGTGCAAACCTAGTGCAGTGGAAACTTCCTAGAATCTATGAAGGTGATTCTAATGGGGGACTCCTAGTAATGGGGATAAGGAACCCAAATAGGGCCATTTTTTGTAGCCAACCAAGGCTTCCGATGGTGGGTCTGGTTATATTCAACTGCGCTGTTGGCCATGGAAATCCCCAAACCACCCAGGCTGTTGCTAAGACCAAAGGTAACTTTCTGCAAAGTAGCAATGGGACCTCAATGGCCACAACACCCACACAACTCATTTAACATGGAGAAGGAGCCCTCAGGCCTGCGTGCTATAGTCTCTTTGGCATGGGAAGGCACTCTGCAGGCTACCGAAAGAGAAAAGGAACCAAGCCACAAAATCTGTAACCTACAACCTGCCCCCCCAAAAAAATGCTGGGGCAAGGGTGGCACAAAATGTGTGGGATTTTATCTGAGGTTCATTCCACAAGAAGCAGCCGACACCCTACACCACTCTGTGACTAAGAACCAGAGTCTAGATAGTGTAGAGATGTAGGGTAAAAGCAAACACTACTGGCCTAAAAAATAAATCAATAAAATGATTCCCTTCCAAATGACACTCTGCTAGACTTGTAGATCAGTGCTGTGTCCATCATCATCAGAGAGGCTTCCTCTGGCTGCCACTGGGAACAGATGCAGAGACCGACAGCCAGACATTATGCAGGAAGAGAGTCTGAATTGGACATGTCCATTGAATCCCTCCCCTCAGAGTTCAGAGACTCCCGTGGAAGAAGAGAGGAAGAGAGTCTAAGAGCTGGAGGGCACCAGGAGGCCTTTGAATCAACTAAGCAAGGCTCAGATGAGCTCGCAGAGACTGAAGCAGCAACCACAGGGCCTGCACTGTCTGCACCAGGTCCTGTCTGCATATATTATGGTGTTACCTTAGTACTTAAATGGGACCACTGACTGTGAGAATGAGTGGGCTCTGTCTCTCTCGCTGGCTCTGGGGATTCTTTTCCTCCTGTTGGGTTGCTGTGTCCAACCTCAAAATTATAGTTTGACTTATTTTGTTATATTTGGTTGTTCTCTATTAAAAGCCCTTATACATGTGCACACACACACACACACACACACACACACACACACACACACACATTATTAAAAATAGAACCCATTTCAGTAAAAGAGAAAAACAGGGAAAAAGAATAATGGCTTTAAATACTTCAAGGTATACCGCTGACACAAACTCTATTTATATACAAAAGTAAAAGAACATTTACATTTTTTAAAAATAAAAAGACCATTCCAAATTTTTTATAATAGCTAAAATAATGACCAGGCTATTCGACTTGAGTGTGCACTGCTGGAAAGCTTTTGAGTAGAGCTAGAGAGATGGCTCAATTGTTACGCATACATGTTGCTCTTGCAGAGGACCCGGGTTCAGTCCCCGGCACCCACATCATGTGTTTCACAACTGCCTGTACCTCTAGTCCCGGGCAACCCAACAATCTCCACTGGCCTCCACAGACTGCCGCATACATAAATTCACACAAGCACACAGAAAACAGGACCAATAAATCTTAAAGTATGAACTTGCTGGCGTGCAAAGTCAGCTCCATCACAAGGCAATTCTAAAGTACAGAGACAGAGGTGTAGAGCCAAGGCTGGGATCCCCACTTTTGAGACCTATAGCTACCCATTGTTTTAAAATGTTTGCTTTCTATAGTTTGAGGCTATGTTTTGGGAAGCTTAAATATTCCAGCCAATTCATTTTGTTGTTAATAACTTTAAGCACATTTTGAAACAATTCTGCTACTCGCTATAATTACAATGTATCTTAGAAGTGAATTTGACCTTGTAAGATGAAAAGAAAGGTATGCCTCCTACGGGACACTTTCCTAACAGTCTTAATTCTTCTTTTTTTTCATATTTCTTTCTCATTTTTATTTCTATATTAGGAGCCTGGTAGCTTAGTTTGACTTTATGTTGTATTTGGTATGTGCTCTTTAAGAAGACAATTTTTCCCATTTACTTTTATTGTCTTTGATAATGTACTTACTTCTTGGGCTTCACCTTGCTAAGAATCCTTATGTCTTCTTTGGTTGGATATTCTATATGGATTATGTATAATTGTCTTGGAAAAGTGGAGATTCCATTTAACATATTTTTGAGATGTTTTACTCTTTAAATCTTTAATTCTTTAAATATAACCATTTCAGCTGTCACATAAACTATTGGTGTTAATCTGATTATATTTGAAACTTATCGAGGCAAACACTATGTTCAGCAAAAGCCACATGTTAAATGCAAGAATGAATGCCGAGCCTTTCTACTAATTTGAATAAGAACAACTCTGTCACTGAAAATTTACCACATTGTACTGACTTGGATTGAGGACCTCAAGGATGTCTCTATGATGGGGTCTTCAGGACCAGAGAGGTATGGAGGAAGGGGCACCTGGAGCCTGTACTCCAGGCTGCATGACTCTAGAAGCTGATTTCTACCACAGAAGCTAGATGGTTAGAAACCTAGATGGTTAATCTTGGATGACAAATTGATAGGATTCTGAATCAACATGGAAATGAATGTCTAGACACATCTCTGTCATGAGCTATTGACTGAGTTGGGAAGATCCACCCTGAGTGCTGGGAGCACCACACCATGGGCTGGTAGCACTACACCATGGGGCTAGAGCCCTGGGCTAAATAAAACGGAAAACGGCAGCAGAGCACAAAAGTCCATCCCCTCAGCTTCCTTGCTGTAGGTGTACTGTAACCAGCCAACTCCCGCTCCTTTGCCATAGCACTCCTGACATTTTGGATTCTATCCCTTGCCACCTGGAGCCCAAATAACCCCTTTCTTTTTTCCACTGTGTCCATTGGGTATCTTGTCATGGCAATGAGAAAAGCAACCGATAGAGAAACCGACTTGCTCTTCTTCCAAGGGGACCTTCTGGAGCTCTTCCAAGGAGGTCCTAGTAGTCAACATAGGTGGTCTGGACATAAGCCACTTACATTCCCTCACGGTGAGAACCAAGCTCTGATTTGCAGCCAAGGAATAAGAACGCTTGTAACTTTATCTTTGAAAAAATAGAGTAAACTTAGGACAACGAGTGTATTTAACATGTATTAAGATGTAATTTATGATGGCAATTATTTGCCAATTCTTATAATAGAAAAGGAACAAACTGAACACCATTCGGGTGACTTCGATATTCAATAGTCTTAACAAAATGGCAGACAAAGTCTTGGATGCCCTTTATGCCACAACTCTAAAGAGCAAGTTTCTTAGAAAGAAAAAAAAATTAAACTGAAAAGACAAGTTCTTGTTTCTTTTACGTAAAAAGAAAATATTTAAATGTTTATCCATCTGTGAAAAGCTCAATCCTCTGACCTTTCTTTCCTTATTTCTCTTTCACTTTTAACTGGAGAAATGTCTACTTTAGACAGTAGCTCTATATGTGATCTGGACAATACATCAGCATCCCTTGATCTGTTCAATGAGATTCACCTTCTTTGACAAGATGTGTCTTCTACTCTAAAACTAACTCACATTACCAGGCTACTGTGTTACACCACCTTTTATGTCTGTCCCTGGTGATGGCCAACTAGACCAGCCTTGGTCCTCTGCAGGAAATTGATGGTAAACTCAGCCTGCATAACTGAGGAGTGTTTTTAATAAGTAGGCTCCCAAGTAATTAATAGTGGTTGGGTGATTGTGATGGTTGGCATATGCTCGTCCCAGGGAGTGGCACTATTAGAAGGTGTGGCCTTGTTGGAGGAAGTGTGTCGCTGTGGGTGTGGGCTTAGAGACCCTTCTCCTAGCTGCTTGAGGATGCTCAGTCTGTTCTTGGTTTCCTTGAGATGAAGATGCAGAACTCTCAGCTCCTCCTGCACCATGCCTGCCTGGATGCTGCCATGTTCCCGCCTTGATGATACTGGACTGAATTCCGAACCTGTAAGGCAGCCCCAATTAAATGTTGTCCTTTCTAAGAGTTACCTTGGTCATGGTGTCTGTTCATAGCAGTAAAACCCTAAGACCATGGGATAGGGGAAACTGAGGAGATGCTAACAGATATATGGGTTAGAAATACCAAGAACACATTACTGGCTACTTCTCGTTTCCCAACTTTGACCTGTGGCCCAGAAATCTGGAGGCGGGAGATCGCCCTGAAGGAGCCCTGCCTTATGTCATGTGTTGCAGTTTATTTGCAGTGACTCAGCCGACAGTGAGCTGGTCCCTCTCTGCCCCTTTTTCTAGTTTCCTAATTCTATCTTCCATTGGCTCAAACCAGGAAGAATCCAGCAAACAATGTTGCCTTTGATTGCATTTATAAATAGGAGTTTCCAAAACACAAACAGGGTGTACAGGAGATCCTGTATCTACAGGGGCAAGCAAAAGGTATCTAAGACTGTGATGACCTACTGCTCCTAGGTGACAGTGTTAACTGGAGACAGAGAGTGGATGGAAACAAATGAAATGACATTCAATTCATTGCTCACCCTCTGGTTTGCTAACTCGAACCTTCTACGTTTCCTCATAACTAGTGTGATTTGGATAGCAGCTAGATGGCTAATGTGCCTGCCTACCATTTTCCCACTGGAGGAACGCAGAAGGAAATTTCTTCAAAGACAGAATAAAGAATGAGTGAATTTCTGCCTCTTCTCCTGGGCCGCATGAGCCAGGATTCTGGAGTGGCTGGTGACAATGGGCACCTCCTATCACTAGAAGATGCCTTTTGGCAATTTGAATTTGAGATCATAGCAAAACACTGAAGCCTGAACTTCACTGCTGGCTTCAAGGCATTACCTAAGCGGGAGTCTGATGAGCAAAGGGAAACCAGTGGGAGGAAATTAAGTTGGAAGACACTCTGCGTTCGTCACACGTTCAATGGCATAAGAAAAGGTAACTTCTGATTCTTTAAATGTTATTTAGTGTGTGTCAGGGGGTAGGCATGCACATACCATGGCATGTGTAGAGAGGTCAAAGGGCACGCTTTTCTTTTTTTTCATTTTAAATATAGTTTTCATTTTATTAATTTATGTGGGAACACACATGAAAATGGCATGCAAAAGTTATCAAAGCACATTTTGAAGGAGTTGTTCTCTACTTGTATCATGTGGGTTCCAAGAAGAAAACTCGGGTTGTCAAGATTGACGGCAGGCTTCTTCACACCATGAGCCATCTCACCAGCTCTGACCCTTATTTCTTTTTTTATTATTCTTTTTTTTTGGAGCTGTGGACCGAACCCAGGGCTTTGTACTTGCTAGGCAAGTGCTCTACCACTGAGCTAAATCCCCAACCCCAAACACTTTTTTTCAATTTATTTACTTAGTATGTAAGTACACTGTTGCTGTCTTCAGACACACCAGAAGAGGGCATCAGATCCCATTACAGATGGTTGTGAGTCACCATGTGGGTTCTGCGAATTGAACTCAGGACCTCTGGAAGAGCAATCAGTGCTCTTAACCACTGAGCCATCTCTCCGACTCTGACCCTTATTTCTTGCCAATAATTTTACTCTTTATGCATAGAGTGATAAAAGAGCAGAGGATTATGTATTTCACTATATCCTGTTTTAAACTACCATAAATGTTTCTAACTTGTCACAAACCTGTATAACTAGAAGGAATTTTAATGCTTACCATTCCTAATATGCTAAGTGGAAAGACAAAAAAACAAAACAAAACAAAATAAAACAAAAAAAAAACCTATGCTATGGTAATATCGCAACTTATCCGATGGTACAAAGATGAGATTTTTTTTTTATCTTTATTAACTTGAGTATTTCTTATTTACATTTCGATTGTTATTCCCTTTCCCAGTTTCCAGGCCAACATCCCCCAACCCTTCCCCCTCCCCTTCTACATTGGTGTTCCCCTCCCCATCCTCCCCTCATTACCACCCTCTCCCCAACAATCACGCTCACTGAGGGTTCAGTCTTGGCAGGACCAAGGGCTTCCCCTTCCACTGGTGCTCTTACTAGGCTATTCATTGCTACCTATGACGTTGGAGCCCAGGGTCAGTCCATGTATAGTCTTTGGGTAGTGAGTTAGTTCCTGGAAGCTCTGGTTGGTTGGCATTGTTGTTCATATGGGGTCTCGAGCCCCTTCAAGCTCTTCCAGTCCTTTCTCTGATTCGTTCAATGGGGGTCCCGTTCTCAGTTCAGTGGTTTGTTGCTGGCATTCGCCTATGTATTTGCTGTATTCTGGCTGTGTCTCTCAGGAGAAATCTAAATCCAGTTCCTGTCAGCCTGCACTTCTTTGCTTCATCCATCTTGTCTAATTGGGTGGCTGTATATGTATGGGCCACATGTGGGGCAGGCTCTGAATGGGTGTTCCTTCAGTCTCTGTTCTAAACTTTGCCTCCCTATTCCCTGCCAAGGGTATTCTTGTTGCCCTTTTAAAGAAGGAGTGAAGCATTCACATTTTGATCATCCGTCTTGAGTTTCATGTGTTCTGTGCATCTAGGGCAATTCAAGCATTTGGGCTAATAGCCACTTATCAATGAGTGCATACCATGTATGTCTTTCTGTGATTGGGTTAGCTCACTCAGGATGATATTTTCCAGTTCCAACCATTTGCCTACGAATTTCATAAACTCGTTGTTTTTGATAGCTGAGTAATATTCCATTGTGTAGATGTACCACATTTTCTGTATCCATTCCTCTGTTGAAGGGCATCTGGGTTCTTTCCAGCTTCTGGCTATTATAAATAAGGCTGCAATGAACATAGTGGAGCACGTGTCTTTTTTATATGTTGGGGCATCTTTTGGGTATATGCCCAAGAGAGGTATAGCTGGATCCTCAGGCAGTTCAATGTCCAATTTTCTGAGGATCCTCCAGACTGATTTCCAGAATGGTTGTACCAGTCTGCAATCCCACCAACAATGGAGGAGTGTTCCTCTTTCTCTGCATCCTCACCAGCATCTGCTGTCACCTGAGTTTTTGATCCTAGCCATTCTCACTGGTGTGAGGTGAAATCTCAGGGTTGTTTTGATTTACATTTCCCTTATGACTAAAGATGTTGAACATTTCTTTAAGTGTTTCTCAGCCATTCAGCATTCCTCGGCTGTGAATTCTTTGTTTAGCTCTGAACCCCATTTTTAATAGGGTTATTTGTCTCCCTGCTGTCTAACTTTTGAGTTCTTTGTACATTTTGGATATAAGCCCTCTATGTGTTGTAGGATTGGTAAAGATCTTTTCCCAATCTGTTGGTTGTCGTTTTGTCCTAACCACAGTATCCTTTGCCTTACAGAAGCTTTGCAGTTTTATGAGATCCCATTTGTCGATTCTTGATCTTAGAGCATAAGCCATTGGTGTTTTGTTCAGGAAGTTTTCTCCAGAGGGCACGCTTTTGTGACTAGGCTATTGTGTTTGCAGTCTCTCTACAGTGTACTCGGGGCTTAAGCTATAGGGTGATTCTTCTATCTTCGCACCCCTGCTCACCATAGGAGAGCTGGGACGGCACGCTGAGTCACACTGCATCTGGTTCTTTACGTGGGCTGCAGGAATTGAACTCAGGTCCTCAGGATTTTATGATAAGCATTTTTACCTGCTGAGCCCACTTTCTTATATATACATATATAGGTGTGTATTATGTAATATATATAAAATATACACATATATTATCTATGTATATTTTAAGTTCATCAGACATTCAGAAGTGTGTGTGTGTGTGTGTGTGTGTGTGTGTGTGTGTTTGTACATATGTTTAGAAGTCCAGAAATTTAGAAGGAAATGTCACCCAGAACAGTGGGTCCAACCTGTTTGGATCTACATAGTCAGGGCATTTCCATATTTTCAACCTCTTACTGGTTAATATCAGGGAAAGGGTTAATGCTTAGTCCTTGAAGACAAACCCTCCTCTGTGACTCACAGGAATGATTCATCTGTTCATAAGGTGCAGAACAGTTGTGCTCTCTCCAGCAGGAGGCTCAACGGTGGGTGGGTTCTTTATCATTCAACATCTCCTCATCAGGAAGCAGTTTCTGAACATGGCACATGGTTCCTAGCACTGATAAATTCCAGTTTCCCCCTCTAGGATCCCATTGTGTTGTGCTGTCTGGGACCCAGGGTCTGCCACATCCCCACTGATGTAAGGTGAAAATCTGCATTTGAGTTTCCCCAGACCCATGCTAGACAAGGCTCTATGGCAAAGACCTTCCACCCTAGGAAGTAAAGGATGAGTAGACAATAGTAGAGAAGACTGGAAAGGAAGAGCAGCCATCAAGGGTGGGGTCTTCATGGTCACCGCCAAGAGCTTAACTTGTTGGGAGACAAGCTGGGACCCAGAGTGAAACACACAAATTGGGACCCGAGGATGGCATAGCACACGCCCACTCCTTGTGGTTAGAGGCTGCTCACTCCAGGTGCTAAATAGGATCTAAGGTCCAGAGACAACTCTGGCAAAGAAGCTCTAGTGGTGGCCTGGAAAGACAGGCTGGTATGAGCTCAGGCAGCCTCTAAAGGCTGAAAAATGAGGCTAAGCATTGACGACGACAAGGGAAGAGGATTGCATGCTTGTCTCGTATGTAACACCAAATTCTGAATCCATAAAAGGAAATTATCACCAAATTCTAGATCATCAATATTGAGTAGTTTTTGCTTTTTCACAATATACTTTTCTAGTTTCTTCAGATTAATTATTTTTACTTTATGTATATAGGTCTTTTGCCTGCATCTATGTCTGTGCACAAGTATGCAGTACCCCTACAGAGTCCAGAAGGAGGGTATGGGATTCCCTGGAGTTGGAATTGCAGATGGCTGTCAGCAGCCATGTGCATATTTGAACCCAGGTCCTCTAGAAGGGCAGCCAGTGCTCTTAACTACTGAGCTACCTCTCCAGCTCCCTTTCATAAGAACCCTTTTTATTTTTTGGATTTTTGGTCTTTTGATTTTTTGAGAAGAGGTTTCTCTGTTTAGCCTTGGTTATCCTGGAACTTGTTCTGTAGACTGGGATGACCTTGAAACCAGAGCGCTGCCTGCCTCTGCCTCCTAAGTACTGGGGTTGAGGGATTGCACCACTGGGCCTGGTCTCACAATGTACTTTTAAGAGGATGAAAAATAAACCACAGAGTGAGGGAAAATATTTGAAAGCCTCACACCCAAGTAAAGACCCAGAGCCTTACTGTGCAAAGAGGCTTTAAAAACGTAATAGTAAGAAAACAAGCAATTCAATAAAAAAAATGAGTTGAAATGAGCAAAATTTTGAGCTGAAATTTCAAAAACATATGTAGATGTCAAATAAACCCTCAAAGGATACACAACATATTAATTTAGTGGCTACAAATTCATGTCATGATGAAATAGCCTTATACATAGATTAGCACGTCTAAACTTAAAACTTGTCAATGCAGCAAGTGTCATACAGGATGTGAGGCGTGGCAGTCCTTATACACTTGGCGGGAATGTGAAATGGCACAACTATTTTGAAAACCAGCTTGGCAGATTCTTCAAAAGTTAAGCATATACATACCATATGGCCCAGCCATTCTACTACTAGATAAACAAGAAGAGGAACGAGAGCATATGTCCACAACAATATTTATAGCAATTTTGTTTGTAATAGCTCCAAATTGGGGACAACCTGGTCGCTCATCCATAGGTGATTGCTTAAATACGCACGGGTAGATGACTCAGCTTTTACAAACGAATTATTGATATACACGTCACACACAGATGAAGCTCGGTGATGCTGAGCGAAAGAAGACAGGCAACATAGAGAACAGACTGTGCAACTTCACTTCTACTAAATTTGGAGAGATGCAGATGATTGAAGGTGACATGGGGACAAGGGACAGAGCTTGGGGGGGTCAGGAAAAAAATGAATGGAGGAGTGAGAGGAATCATAGATTTGGTGGACATGTCCCATGATCCTGACAGGGTCACAGCTGCAAATGCATTGGGATTTAACAACTCATTTCCTTTAAGGATGAATAGAGTTTATCATTTATCCCAATAAACCACTTTTAAACTTAAATCCTAAGGCTTTCCTATAAAACTGCAGTGGCGTGGGAATACACTTCAACATGAAGGAATAATGGTAGCTTTACACACATTCCTCTAGAGAAGAGAAAATGGACACTTCCGTTCCACCCTCCCCTCCCCCTCCCCATCCCCATCTGCAAGGCTAGTGCGTCTTCAAGAGCAAAACTAGAAGAAGAAATTCTCCATGCCGCAGAATTCTAAAGGAAATGTTAGCAAATCCCACCTTGTAATTTGTACAAGATATGAAATACCATGGGGAGGTTGAGTTTATCCAGTGATACGATATTAGCTTAACATGTGATCATCCTGTGCAATCGATCGAGTTGTCAGAAGAGATAGGAAAAGGCAATTACTGGGACAGACTTACAAAAAGTATCCAACCACTGTCAGGACCCATTTATTCTCTTTAAAGCAACAGCTGTCAAGCAGAAATAAAAAGAAAACTTTCTTAGTATGATGGAGTATTTACAAAATTTCCACGACAAACATGCCGCTTAGTGGGGAGATATTGAAACCATTTATTTTTATAATCTGAAGTGAAATAAGTCTGTTCGTTACAACTGCATCTATCCAATATCATACTGTATATGATCTGACCAGTTTTAAAATGTTAGAAAAAACAAGAATGGAAATAATAATAAAATGCTATCTGCATACCAATATGCTTACTAATGAAGGAAAGGCAAGAATCTACAAACATAGACAATAGCCAGAGAAAACAAGATTCGGCAAATGAAGACTTCATAGTGCCTTTAGCAAACATAGCACAAAGTCAACATTCAGCAATCCGTTAGATTTCTATGTCTGTGGAACAAACAATCACAAAATAAAATCTAAGCAGGTGATGTTTAGATTAACATCTAGGAGCCAGAAGGATGGATCAGCAGTTAAGAGTGCTTGCAGCTTCGCCAGAGGATCCAAATTCAGTTCCCAGCATCACCCTCAGGCAATTCACAAACATCTGAAACCCCATCCAGGGTATCTAATGCTTGATTTTTGTCTCTGCAGGAAATGGCACTTATGTGCATACACACGTATATACACATGCATGCATATACATATATACACACATGCATACATATATACATATACACACATGAACTTGTACATGTGAATACACATGCATATATACACACATGTGCACATATACATACATACACACTTGTATGCACAAATACATGTGCACACATATGTACACATGCATACATATACACACATGCATGCACATATACAGATACAAATAAAAGTAAATCTTAAAACGTAGTAGAGTTTACAAATATCATATGCCTAGGAATAAATTTAATTATTGTTACGTAATTCCCCCTGCGTTGAAAGTTAAAAGACAGTTTACAGAGAAATTAAGGAAAGCCTGAGTGAATGGATCTTATACCATGTTAATATTTTAACTACAAAAATCTTGTTCTTCTCAAAATTCATTGATTTAATGAATTTATTTATAAATCAAGAAGTCTAAGATACTTCATGAGAATCCTGGAGTAAGAAAGCTGAAGTTCATATTCAGTCAACCCAGAAGCAGACCTGAACATACCCTGGCATGACTTCTTCAGGACAGAATCCATCCCATGGTACAGTGGGAAAATGAGATGTTCCAAAAAAAAAAAAAATGCTAGGCCAGTTGACTATCCACACAAGGCAGACTCCTGACCTGAGAAGCCAATGTGAAGGAATTATAGGCATAAATGTAAGGGGGGTCAAAAATGTCTAGGAGAAAACATTTGGGAACATTCTTTTGACACAGGTGGGTAAAGAGACCCCTCAAATCATATCACGTTAAGTGAATCAGTTCTGCTCGTTGACAAACACTATTAGGAAGGTTAGGCATAAATGACTGCGTTGGGAATAGAACACAGGACACATGTTGCTTAGCTTTCACGAGACACTGGGTGGATGCCCTCTGCCCCACAAAAGGGCAAATACACGAATGGGTCTATCAAAGGGTTTGGAAAAGGAACAATGGTAGAAAAATAGGCACAGACAAACCTTGAGCAAACCACATCAGAGCCTTTGTCAAAAAAAGGAATAAACCAGAGTGCAATATTCATATGGAAAAGTATTCAACAAGGTGGCCATCAAGTGAACACAAAATCAGACCACGGGAGTTACTGTTATGCATCCTTCAAGTTCTTAAAATGTAGTAGATGAGAGCAGACGCTGGTTAGGATGTGAAGGAACCAGACCTTCAGTGAATGCCGACAGCATGTCTGTCCAGCTGTTTGGCAGTAAATACTCACACTCATCTGCATATTGGATGTCTGCATAGCTTACACCCTGCTATCCACCCTTGAGCATATTCCCAACAGGAACAGGTGCACACCGTTACAAAAACATGTGTGCAAGAACTACTCATGGATGGTGTACCAGAAATGAGGCAAAAAAAAAAAACCCTTAGCGCTAGAATCGATGGACGAACCAATATTCCATGGCATAGCAATGTGTCAGAATGCCGCACAGGTAGACTTAAGAAAACTATTCTCCCAACAGCCAAGTAGAAAGCATTTTAGGTTTTTCAGGCCACATACTGTTTCTTTTGCATGAACCTGTTTTTTTTTTTTTATAAGTTTTTGTGAAAACAGAATCCATTCTTAGCTTGTGAGTGATTTAAAAGGTAATAATGAAAAAGCAATAGGCCACGGTGGGCTCTAGTCTTCCCATCTCTGTCCTAGACCAGTAGCAATGAATACATTGCTGTGACAGATAATAAACAGGAATTAATAACATGGAGAAAGGTTCATGAGAAAAACCTTTCACAGAAGGACACACAATAGGTGTTGTAGTACTGGCCTGTAATTTAAACACTTGGGAGACTGAAACAGAAGGACCACATGTTCAACACCAACCTGGGCTACAGTGTGAGATGCTCTCTTGAGAAATTGTAAGTTTAGGTAAATCTCATGATGAACACATTCCTAAAAAGTCAACTTTGCAACCCTGTAGAGATGAAAGAAAGGACATCTGAGGAGCCAGATCTCTCTCTCTCTCTCTCTCTCTCTCTCTCTCTCTCTCTCTCTCTCACACACACACACACACACACACACATAAACACACACAAACATACAAATGTACACAGTCACACACAAACATACAAATATACACAACATACATATACACACTCACACATACATACACATACACTCACATACATACACACACAAACATACAAGTACACACACTCACACACAAACATAAATACACATACTGTCACACACAAACACAAATATACATACACTTCCATACATACATTCACATACACAAACATACAAATACACACTCACACACATATACACACAAGTATACAAGTACACATATTCACACACAAACATACAAATACACACACTCTCAGACACACAAACACAAATACACACACTCACACACACAAACACACAAATACACATACACACACACACACACATACACACACATTTCCTATTGCTGTGATAAACACCATGACCATGAGACCCAAAACATCTTAGAAAAAGACAGGTTTTAATCTTACAACTTCCAGGTCAAACAGAATTCATCAATCATGGGAAACCAAAGCAAGAACTCGAGACAGGAATATGGAGGCAGGCACTGAGGCAGAGACTGTGGAGGGATGCTAAATACTGGATTACTCCCTGTGACTTTTCCTGAGTTTTCTTTCTTATAGAACCCAGGACCACCTGAGTGGGTGTGACCCTATCCAGAGTGAGCTGGACCCTCCCACATCAATCAGTCGTTAAGAAAATGCCACACATACAGGTCAATCTGATTGGAGCAACTCCTTAATTGAGATTCCTACTTCCCAAGTGATTCTAGTTTATGACAAGTTGACAAAAAACTAACTGGCACTATACACATACACATACATACACATAGAGACACACATACAGATACAGACATACACACAGACATACAGACAGACACACACAGACACAGACACACACTCATACACATAGACTCAAACACACAGAGACACAAACACACAGACACACAGACACACACAGACACATATATACAGACATGCACACATATACACAGACACACAGACACACACAGACACATATATACAGACATGCACACATATACACAGACACACACATACACACAGACTCAAACACACACAGACACAAACATACCCAGACACACACAACAGTGGCACAAATATACACAAAGATACAAACACACACAGAGACATATACACAGGCACACACACATGAGAAAGACACACACAGAGAAGGACATACATATACAGACACACACACACACACACACACATATACACACATACACATATACACATACACACAGATACAGAGACACGCACACACATATACATGCACACATAGATAATTATACTATGTATAATATACTTCTACATTTTACTTTAAGAATCCTATAAAACTACAGAAGTAGGGTTCCCATCCCCACAAAACAGTTAGCTTGTATCTCACTATCATGTTATACCAGTGTGTCAGCCACAAATGTTCCCACATACATCTAACAGGCCAGCTAGCTGGTGTTCTACAAGACCATGTCTGAGATTCACTGTTCCTGCACTGTTTTTAAAGAAGAGCACCAAGTATATTAACTTTCTTTCTTAATGAGAAAGACTCCTCACGGGAGAGAGGCAGAGATGGGGAGAGGGATCCTTGCTTCTGACCTGCACGTATTCTCCTGGACCTCAAGGCTTACATTTCAGTAGGAGAATTAAGAACACTAGTTAGAAACAAAGACCTAGCCGAACACATTTTTCTCATTTATGCTTGATCCTAAACATTTGTAAAGATTTAGCGGCTCACCCCAGCAAGCCTTTTAATTCACATTCTGGGAACAGAAACGTGTTCTCAAGGATGTTCCTGTGCCTGATCCCAAGCGATTTTGTTGTCTTAGGCAACAAAGATGAATCTAGAGATGGAAAAACTTTGAAACTGTGATCCACAGGCAGACACGAAGAGGTTTCCTCTGAGCATGTGGTTCTCTTTTAAAAATCTTTTTAACATTTTATTGATTCTTTGTGAGTTTCACATCATGCACCCCGATCCCGTTCATCTCCCTATCCCCTCATTTCTTCATTTCATTCTTTCAACCCCCTCCCAATTAAAAAAAAAGCATAGAAAACATCTCATCGTGAAAGCTGTAGTGTGTCACAGTGTGTCCCACAGTCTATCCTTCTGTCCACACATCTTCAATTGGCAGATGTTCTTTGCAATGAGCCGTTAGTTTGGTTCCAAGTCTCTGGCTTCTGTAACACCATCAATATTGGGAGTCATTGGGGCTCCTCCCGGTTATCCTGTTGTTGCCCTGTGTCGTGGAGATTCTGCAGCTTTGGAAGAGCAGGGCTGGCCCTTTCATGACTCCCAACCTTTTGCAGATGGTATCTATTTTGGGGTGGGCCAGTTCAGAGCCCTGGATCTGGGCCTGGGTGGTGGCTGAGCTGTCCTTGTCATGCCTCTCTTTTAACCACACCACCAGGGTGAGCTCTCCAGCACTGCTCCAGATAGGTCACCCAGTGCTGCCATCCTCACTCGGCAGGGCCAGCTCTCCTGCCCTCCTGCCCTCCTGCCCTCAGGGGTGGTTCACTCACCCTCATGCCTTCAGAGCCAGCTCCACTCTGCTGCTCAGGCAAGGTGAGGGGCTCACTCTCCAAAGTGTGCAGCCTGTGAGGGGCTGGGCTAGCTCTCCTGCTCTCAAACACTTGAGGATCACCCATGCTTTTGCTGTCAGGGCCAGTGCCACTGTTGCTCAGGCGAGGTTCAGGACCTGCTTCCCCCTGTTACAGACAGTGAGGAGGCAAGGCTAGCTCTCCCCTTCTCATGCCCGTGGGACCAGCTCTCCTGACTATCATAGGTTGTGAGCTTTGAGGGGTCACATCACTATGCCACATCACAGCAGACTAGTGGTGGGTCCCTTGGAGTAGTTCACCTGTACCCTCACCACCGGGGTCAGCTCTGCTGTGCTCTCTAGGCAATGTGCAGGACTCCTTCTTCTAGGTGCTGCAGTAGGTAAGGGGCAGAGCTAGCTCTCCCATGCTTAGGACCTTGTAGGCAGCTCTCCCACACTTACACTCTTGTGGCCTGATCAGCCACACTCTTGTCACCTGGGGCAGCTCCACTGTGCTGCCTAGACAAGGAACTGGGACCCAAGTGCTGCTGCAAGCTAGAGGTGAGGCCAGTTTTGTACATGCCCTGGGCATCCATGTGGTTCTTGGTGGCTGCCCTGCCCAGGGATATCTCCATCATCCCCATGTTCTCTGGTGGTAATATGAGCCACAGATATTGGCCCTGACCCCTGCGACTGCTTAGTCAAAGACCTAGACAAGGCCCTCAGTGGCAGCTCACACTGGACTTTCCCGATGGCCTGAGGTGGTAGAGCTGGCCACTCCCCTCCACCCCACCATTCTCCAGTTTCATCTCTCCTCAGAATGCTCAAGCTGCTTGCTTTCTCTTTCTCTCTCATCTGACCACTACATACTTGCACATTGTGGGGGTTCCCACTACAGGCTGGCCACAGGGCTGGCAGGTCCCTGGGTAACAGCTTCTGTCTGCCTTGTGTGGCAGGGTGGCAAGGTGCCTGGGCATCTGTGCCCTGTGCTGGAGGGCAGGTGTGTGGTTGATATGGTGGTCTACAGGTCTCTGTCTTACTCCTCCCTCCGTGGGCTGCGTGGTGGTAGGCAGGGCTCTGTGTGTCTATGGCCAGTCTGTGCTGTGGGGCAGAGGGCAGGTCTATGGACCTCTTTCCCCCACCTGAAGCACTCCATGGCGTAGTGGAAGACATGTCTCTGTCTTCCTCCTCCCATGCTTACCACCTAGATCTGATTTGATTTAATTTTTATGAGTCCTAGGCATCAAACAGCTTTGAACACCAAGCCAGGTATCAAGCTGAGATAAACAAAGGACCACCATCTGCTCTGCCCCTGACTAATAAAAGAACATCACCACCAACAAGGTGTCTCTTTGCCCATTGTGTGTGTGTGTGTGTGTGTGTGTGTGTGTGTGTGTGTGTGTGTGTGTGGTGGGGGTACCTGGGGACTGGAGGACAGGGCCTGGTGTCTGAATCTGAGGGGAGGCATGGGAGAGGTGAAAGCTGTTGGGAAATTCTGCTGGGTCTCAGCTCAGGATGGAAAAGGTGACGCATCCTGCATCTTAACTTACTTCTCACTTGTAGCCGAGCTGGATGTGCAGCAGATGAGGCTTCTTAGAGAGGGAAAGAGAAGGTTTAAAAGAAGAAAAAGAGCAGGTATGGTTTGGTGAATGGAAACGGAGCATCAGGAACTTGGAACCCCAATGTGACTAGGCCTGAGCTTCAACTAGCAGAGCGGAGGGAGGGGAAGGGGACCAAAGCATGTGCTACAGGAGTGGGTAGGTGGGAAAGCATATGTCAGACCGTCGGAGAGAGACATGGATTGTGGAGTTGGAACAGCACTATGGGAGGTCACCAGGGTTGGTCCACTTTGACCTACATCTGTGTCTTCACTTGCCAATCCAGAGGAAAGGCTAATAGATGCTCCAACCCCCCTGCTCAGGACAGAATCAGCCTGCCCTGGTCTAATGGTGTGAATCCCTCTACCGTCTCTCTGTGTGTGTGTGTGTGTGTGTGTGTGTGTGTGTGTGTGTAGGAGAATGGAAGAACTCTGGAGACAGGAAGGAAGGAGGGAAGGAAGGAGGGAAGGAAGGAAGGAAGGATAACAATATGCAGGAATTTAAAAAATAAAGCAAGTCAGCCATGAATGTTATACTACCTGCCTGAAGCTACTCAAGCAGTTGTGGGAAAACCGGGATTGTAGATCGTGACATTTCTACAAATAACATGGATTGATGTTAGCATCTAGAGAGTCCCTCCCGAAGCACACTCTGTTCTAACTCCACTTTGTCCAGTTATACCATTGGAAACCCACCCCGGGATGTCCCATGTAGAACTCCTAACTCCACGCCTCAGGGTTGAAGGTTCTCAAATTTCCACGTCTCTGAACCCTGTGAGCAGACAGGACCAATGGCACAGCAGGCCCTCACCTCAGCAGGAACAGGCCTCTGGTGTGGAATAGGGTGGACATGACCTCGCCACTCAGAAGCTTTCCTTGGCAGCAAACAGGTCTGCAAATAGTTGCCGTGGTGATGTATTTATTGCTCGAGGGAGCCTATAATAGAGAGCCCAAAGTAGATTGCTTAAAACCACAGGTATGAATTTTCTCAGGGTTCTACTTAATTATGCAAAGTGAAGATGTCAGTATGGCCATTATCCCCCTGAAACTCCAGGGGAAGGATATGTCCCGGCCTCCTCTGGTGTGGCATTCCTTGGTGTCTATTGAGCATCTGTGTTCTTGGCCTCTTTCCCCTCATGTCACTATACAAGCATTCCTCTTTCTCTAGGACTCAGCTACATTAGATTTAAGGCGTGCAATATTCCAATAGGACCTCCTCTTAAGTTGATTACATCTACAAGATCCTATTTCTAAATAACAGTGTCTTCACAGCTTCCCGGCAGACATACATCAGAGGGGTGGTCCACCATCCAAACCCATGGCAGGCCAGTAATAGGAATTATGAGGCCAACATGCTGCCTGCTGTGCCGAGGGCCATAGGAGCTATAATGAAGTGGCCCAGATAGCTTCTTTTGATAGCTTTCAAGAATGTACACAGGATAAAAGGCAACGAGAAGGAAACCCAGAATACCAAGGAAATCAGAAACCGTTCTGACTGCACTGACAGAATCGTTTACCTCCTACAGTTCCATGGCAGCTGTGGGGCAAGGCCTGGGTCTTAGTGGGACAACTGCAGTGTGGTCCATCCATTAAGTCCCTGGCCCTAGCAGGCTGCTTAGGCCAAGGTGGTCTAATGTCACTTCTGCAGCAGTGTAGAGAATGGGATGTATTCTAAGCAATGAGGTGGGGACAGGTACCCAGGCATGGAGTGGCGGAGCGCTTTGAAACACCAAATCCCCTCTAATCCCTTGGTAGATACTGGCTTCTTTCTCTAACACCCTAACAATGGCCCACCGGCTTCCAGTTGCAGCACAGAGCAATTACATCATGAGTCCTACTGGCTCCTCCCTCCCATCACTTTTAGGCCCCAAAGAGTATTCCATTCCAGTTTAAGGCTGGCTCAGAAGGTGTCGATATGTATACATGCCTACTGGAGGTACAGAATGAAGCTGAGTTTTGTGGCTGCCAAATCAAGAAAGAAGAAGTCAAAACATATTTGGGTCAAATAGTTAATGCAAAAGCATTTACCCTGGATTTGGTATCTAGCACTGTAGCTTGTGTGCCTGAGGATGGCATCTTTCATTGGCAAGGACTATCTGAAACCTGGACTGGCCGCACTCATAGCTGAACTGTATGTGTGCTTGGAACTGTTGTGCATCTGAATGACAAAGCCACAGGCAGCACATTTGTGAGGCATGTCCTAGAGTTCTCCAAAACCGATGGCTTTCCTCGGAAGGCCGAGCCATTCACAGGTGTGGGGAATGGACTTTCTTTTATGTCAGTGGCACCTCGGTATTGAAGAGATTTTGTGGTTCTATTTATCCTTGGAGATGAGGTAGGTGCAATGATCCTAGTCAGTAACCTAATCAGTCCTAACCCATAGCCAAGACAGGTGTTATCTCTGTGTTTGAAACTCATTATAGAAGAGTTGGGTTCCTTGGGAAGCAACAGATGGGTTCCTCTTTAGAATGCTGCTTGATGTACACACACACACACACACACACACACACACACACACACACACAATTGAAGCCCCCCCACTCCAACAAGGCCACACCCACTCCGACAGGCCACACCCACCCCCAACAAGGCCACACCTTCTAATAGTGCTACTCCCTGGGCCTAGCATATGCCAACCATCACAGTGTATGTCCCAGACTAACAGACAGGGAAGATGCTAGGTGGTGACAGAAGGATGGAGCTGAAGGATATTCCCATTCTCCTCCTCTCCCTCCTCTGTGCCCTGGGGTCTAGCCTGTGCTGAGCTGTAGTAATGGCTATCTGTGTCTCCTGCCTTAGAGTAGTCTTGACCAGTGAGGGGGAACCCACAGAGGATGAGATGGTAAGGGGAGAGTGATGTGAGGCATTGATTTGGCCAACACGCCAGCATCCCCTCCCCTCCCCTCCCTGTGTGTTAATCCATCCCCCATGCTTCCATCCATCTTCCGTGAGGCCAGACTTCTCCACACATGTGCATAGGAAGGGTCCTCAAAAGACACAGGGGATGCACATCAAGTGGGTAGTTAGATGGTCTAGTAAGGAACTAATTTGTTCTAGTTGGGCCTCACCTGGTTTTCAGTGCTCAGAACTTAGCATCTGTCTTTGTTCTTTTCATTTCCCTAAAAGTTGCCTACTGCCCATTTTTTTATTTAATTTAATTTTGTTATATTTTATTTTAGAGACAAAGTCTCAATATGCTGGCTTCAGATTCTTAGGCACAGTGACCCTCCTACATATAGTCATCCTCCTACATATAGTCATCCTCCTAGATACAGTCACCCTCCTAGATACAGTCACCCTCCTAGATACAGTCACCCTCCTAGATACAGTCACCCTCCTAGATACAGTCACCCTCCTAGATACAGTCACCCTCCTAGATACAATCACTCTCCTATGATACAGCCTCCCTCCTAGATACACACAGTCACCCTCCTAGATACAGTCACCCTCCTAGATACACTAATCCTCCTAGGTACAGTGACCCTGAGTTGCTGGGATGGCACAGGCGTCTCTAAGCCTGGCTGCCCATGCTATTATAAGCAGTTCCTTTACTAAACCACCTACCTACCCGTTTGGTGTACCCTCCCTGTGTCCTGCCACGACCCTGTCTAAGTGCAAACCGTTTTCAAACCCTTTAACAGTTCTGCCCCAGTGGCAGTGCCTGGGCTGGTGATAAGGCAGATGTGGGCTCCAGCCACAAAACCTCACCACCCTTTGTATCTGCTTCCTTTGCAGGCAGACAAGCATCTGAATAATACAGCAGGGATGTCTCCAACCTGCAGCACCCTGCTTCCCCTCCTGTCGCGGCTTCTTTCTGTGGTCTCCTCCTTCCTCATTTCCCCTCTGCTACCATACCCTGTCCCCTGCCTATAACACCCCCACCTAACTCTTTCTACTCCTGTTTTGAGCACCAAAGCTCTCTCCAGCAACCTCAAATCTTTTCCAGTTGAAGCACATGTTGTTCCAGGGGTTGGGACTTGCCTCTGTCACCTGATGGGTCACTTAGCCATGATAATTTCCAAAACCGGAGCCTGTGTGTCCTCTCAACCAACGTGTCTGATCACCAACTGAGTTGACTCTTCCTTCCATCTCTGGGTGAAAAGCCTTGACTTCCACCTGGTCCCACAGACTCCAAATGTGAGTCGCTCCCTCCCACCCAGGTACTCGCTTACCCAGGGCTGATGGATGGTTTTATAGAAATGGATGTAGCACCTCTTTGGTAAATAAATTTACATGCCAGGAAGTTCTGGGAGGACTCTAAAGCCCCAGACATGAACACTGATGTTTACACTAATGACCAGCCTTTAACCAAGAGTTTAAGTATTTGGAAAAATCTTTTACATAATTGGTGTTTGTAATATGATAGTGAAGGGAAGCAGATATATTTGCCTTTTGTGAGTAGCGCTTTCTTTTTCTAAATGGAAGCCATGCGGGAATGATAGAAACGTTCTGCTGGGCTCTTTGGGAGTGAGCTGGACTCCATAGCTCGTTAGCGATGTGATGCAGGTCACCAGGGTTTGTATGCACATGCGGGTGTACATGTGTGTTCTGGGACCGGAAATGCCGTGGGGTAGAGACAGAGAAATTTCAAACTACGGACTGAGAAGGAAACCCTGGCAAAGGGTCCAATACAAGATTCAAATGAGCCTTTCTCTGGGCAGGATGAGGTGGAGGTAACAGAGGGTAGGAAACAGTACAAGACCCATCAGCGGGAAGAAAGGAAACCCCTCTGTGCTGGCTGCTTTGTGTCAACGATGCAAGCTGGAGTCAACGGAGAGAAGGGAGCCTCGACTGAGAAAACGCCTCCATAAGATCAGGCTGCACGCAAGATAGAACGTTAGAAACATTCTGCTGGGCTCTTTGGGAGTAAGCTCTGTGGAATTTTCTTATTCAGTGATTGATGGGGGAGAGCCCACCCCATCATGAGTGGCACCACCCTGGGCTGGTGGTCCTGGGTGCCCAAAGAAAGCAGGCTGGACAAGCCATGAGGTACAAGCCAGTAAGCAGCACCTATCCATGGTCTCTTCCTCAGCTCCTGCCTCCAGATTCCTGCGCTGATCGAGTTCCTGCCCTGATGTCCTTTGATGATGAACAGTGATGTGGAAGTTTGAGTCAAATAAGTCCTTTAGGTCCCAGGCTGCATTGCTTTGGTTGCGGTGTTTATGACGACAACGCTGATGCTAAGTAGGAACCCCACGTTCGTCATTCTTAAGGAAGACCACGGTCAACGGAACAGGCATCGAAATGGTTAGCTTCATGCATACTTAGGGGCTCATCTTAATCTTTGCTTTTCTGGCAGTGATCCAGGGTTTATGAAAAGAGAGGTGATAAAAGTTAAGGGTAGTAACAAAACGACTGTGGGCACTAGCCATATTAAGCACTTAATGTGTATCGGGTGCTGTTTAGGGGACCGTTTAATTCTAATAACAGACCTCTGAAATATGCTCTATTCAGCTCCACTTCACGGGGGAGAGAACTGAGCTGTCTTAGCTTAAGCAGTTACCCGCTGAGGGTCACAGAGCTGACACGGGGTCAAGCTCCGGATTCAAGTCCAGGCAACCACAGTCCTGGCAGTCAAAGGCTCCAGGGTCTTTGCGATTCTATCTGAACTTGGGGGACACGGAGGGGGCACAGAGATGGCACGAGCATCTTTGCAGAGGACCTGTCCTCAGCTTCCAGATCCACATGGCAGCTAATAAAGTGTGTAACTTCAGTTCCAGGGGATCTGATGTCCTCTTCCGGCCTTTGTGTGCACTGCATGAATTTGGCTCACAGGTATACAGGCAAAATGCCCAGATGCATAAAATTTAAACTGCAACAAAAACAAACAAACAAACAAGCAAACGCCTTAAACTAGTTCACATAGAACTTTAAAAAAAAAAAAGAAAAGACTGGCTCATACTATGTAGCCCAGGTTGGCCTGTTACTCACTATGTAGCCCAGGCTGGCCTGTAATTTGCTATATAGCCCACACTGTACTATTATTGCCATCTTCCTGGCCCAACCTGCAGAATTGGGGCTATAGATGTCCCCCACCATGCCCAGAGAAATGGCCTACTGTTGCCTTAGTTCCTGTAGCTAGAACCAAAGAAGCGAGTCATCTGTTAGATACTTTTTTTAACATAGTCTGAAAAAACCTAGTTGTTCGTTTTGCACTGTGATAGCCCAAATGACCAGTTTCATAGCTAAAAGTCACATGATCAACTGTCCTGATTTTCCTGGGGCTGAAGGTTTTGAGAACTGGAGATTTTCACAGGAACAGTGGGGATGTCCCAGTGGTCACTCTTCATGACATCTCAATAATGATAACGATGATTATGCTGGTGGTGGTGATGGTGGTGGTGGTGATGATGATAATTTACCTTGGTAGATTTTTTGCTGGTTGACTTTTTTTCTGGCAACCCTCAACCAGAGTGGCTACTGCATTTTGTCTCTGGCAGCAACTTCATACCACAGTGAAGCCATACCAGGGCCCACATTCCCACATTCCTTTCTCATTAAGTGGTAGCTTTCTTCCCAGGCAGCCTGGGATGATTTGCTTTGTTGTTTAATGGGGGGATGTGGGCAGGCTCTTCTAACCACTGCAGGTGGGGGGATTCAGGCATAGCTCAGGAAGAGTGTGTTCCTCAGAAGGGAAAGGAAGAACTCCTCTGCGTGCCTGGACTCTTCCTTCTAGGAGGCCCAGCTCCTCTGCACGTCCATTATGATGTCTGTCTGATCGGGCTTGGGGGAGAAGCTTCCTGCTGGGGAGAATTCATGCAGCTTCCCTTGCGGCATGCGCCATCTCACATGTGTGACACAAGGTGAGCAGAGTAGCTTTCAATTCCTAAACTAACTTTAGAAGTCAACGCCGATAGCCCCTGCCTTGGATTTCAGCATAGTAACTGGGCCACTGTCCAAGTCTTTAACACGTGGCATCAGAGCCTTGCCTTGGGCTGTCTTTGTCATTTGGCTTCCTGCCAGCTGCTGTAATCTTTTCTTCACGTGAGTGACTAGAGAGATACACATCAATGCCAGTCGCCAGCGAGACGGTCCTGCCTCAGCCATATCCACAATCTCATTTCCTGTAACAGTTCCATCATCCCGGGCAGCAGACAGGTCCAGACGGCAGGCAAACCGAGGGCGTCTCAGACTGGGCAGCATACTGAAGTGACAAGCGCTGGAGGCCACTCATTCTCTCAGCCTTTCCTGGCGCCAGCTAGTGATCTGCAACATCTGAGCTAAGCCCGGTGGAAGAAGCCATTTCTGCAGCCATTGCTAATTCTACCCACATCAGCAGAGCAAGCAGGCAGGTGAGCAGCCAGTGAGAAAGCCCCTTCTTTTGAATTCAGTTCTTGTTTAAAGAGTGAGCGGAGAAACAATCAAGAAATGAATGGGCCGGGATTTGGAATCATCTGTGAAGAATTCCATCCGACATAAAAAGAAGCTGTGTACCAGAATGATGAACTCTGGGGGGTATTGCAGACTAAATCACCCCAGGTGTGATCAATGAAACGGAACTCAGCCTCGTCTCCTGACACCCCCACACCCCCTCTGTGGAAGAAATCAGTGGTGAAAACCAGCTCCTCGGGGGAGGAAAAGATAGAAACATGAAACGAAGCATTGTTTCCTTCCCCTGTCTCTGAAGCACCAGCCCTTCAAAAGAGACATTAAAAACATCACTTAAAACCCCAATCTTGATCTATCACGAAACTGTAAGAGGACGAGTCTTCCTGGGGGTAAGCTAAAGTCTGCTCGCAGGTCCTCGCTTGTAATTATTTTACCATCAAAGCCCAATCGTAATCTCTCACCGTACGGATCTGTTTGTTTCTCCCACAGCCATCAGCTGGCTCCCCCTTCCAAAGAGGAGCCTGGAAGGAAATTGAGTCCTTTCTGAGAACTAATAAAAGACCGTCTCTCCCACAAGTGGTGTTTGGATTCCGTTTGTCATCGTTTGACTGGAAGAGTCTCCAGGAAAAGGGAGAGAGATTATTATACAGGAATACACATTGTGGGGAGAAGTGTGCCTCTTGGGGTTCTGAATTCCATTCCAGAAACTGGGTGATACAGATCTGATGTGCCTGCTGCTGTTTGCTTATGAGAGGAGGCAAGGGTACGGCTCGACTGGGGAAGCCACTGTTTACTGTGCTTGGCCCTGGCAGGACAGTAAGGACAATTGGTCACCATCACGCACAATTAACTAGTACTATGAAAAAGGGATCCTGGCGTCACCTGGTCTGGCACACTCTCTAATCTGAATGCTGGGAGGAAAGAAAGGTTTCCCTTCTCTAAATTTACTTGATGAACCAAGAGAAATTGTTTCAAGAGTCCCCGTGTAAGGGATGTTGAAGGAATATTGCCTAATGGCGTGCCACATGCTCCCCAACTTCTCACGGTTGAATGTCCTCTTAGTTTTTACTTTACCATAATAGGAAGCAGTCAGAAGAAATGGTACTTCGAATTTGGAACTTTCCCAAGTGAGCATCCTGGGAGAGAAATTTCTGGAAATGCTGGACAGAGGCGGAGAGCCATCAGTCTCCGTCCCACGGTCACAGGGGAAATGATGCTCTAGTGTACTGTGTCCCCAAGCAATGGTATTCCATGGGCTCAGGGCAGTCAATGTGCAATTGACACAGGACATTGAGGAGCACCTGAGCTGATGCGTGAGCTTTCCTGTTGCTTGATTAAGTCTCTTTCATGAACTCTTTCCAACTCTACTGGACATCAGGAGAGTAGTGGGAGAGCTGTGACGGTTAGTAAAGATGGCGGAGACTTGGAGGGAGGGTGGCAGTGGATGGAACAGATCCTCCTAATGTTAATCCTACTTCCTCTACCCTCCCAGCTCAAGCGAGCTCCTACTTCCCAAGTCCACCCCAATGTCTTTCTGCACAGGCTAGAACCAAATTTGCCTTTCTCCCCTTGATAACCAATTGTCTATATTTATTCCAATGACCCTGCTCTCCTCTTCCTGTGGACTCACTGCCACTGCCGTCTTTCATCAGGATGCTTCTCCCACTCACGATGCCAACTGAGTGGATAGAATATGAGGAGAGTCCAAACTGAGCGCTATGCTAGGCTATCCCAGAGCTCTGCCACAGGCAGGCAAGCAATCAGATAGTGGTTCCACACTTGGAGTTCCCAAATCTTTTTTGAGGGGAGGGAGTTGTTGTGGCCACTTGGCCATTTTATTTATTTTTTCATTTTTTATTGGATATTTTCTTTATCTACATTTCAAATATTATCCCCCTTCCCCGTTTCCCCTCCAGAAACCCCCACATTCCCCTACACTGGGGCATCAAGTCTTTGCCAGACTAAAGGCTTCTCCTCCCATTGATGCTCAACAAGGCCATCCTCTGCTACATATGCGGCTAGAGCCATGGGTCTCTCCATGTGTATTCTTTGGTTGGTGGTTTAGTCCCTGGGAGCTCTGGGGTGTCTGGTTAGTTGATACTGTTGTTCTTCCTATGGGGTTGCACACCCCCTCAGCTACTCGGTCCTTTCTCTAACTCCTCCATTAGGGACCCCATTCTCAGTTCAATGGTTGGCTGTGAGCATCTGCCTCTCTATTTGTCAGACTCTGGCAGAGCTTCTCAGAAGACAGCTATATCAGGATCCTGTCCACATGCAACTCTTGGCATCTCCAATAGTGACTGGGTTTGGTGACTGCATGTGGGATGGATCCCCATGTGTGGCAGTCTCTGGATGGCCTTTCCTTCAGTCTCTGCTCCACATTTTGTCCCTGTATTTCCTCCCTTGAGTATTTTGTTCCCCCTTCTAAGAAGGACTGAAGCATCCACACTTTGATCTTTCTTTTTCTTGAGCTTTATGTGATCTATAAATTGTATCTTGGGTAATTCCAGCTTTTGGTCTAATAATAACGTATCAATGAGTGCATACCATGTGTGTTTTTTGTGATTGGGTTACCTCACTCAGGATGATATTTTCAAGTTCCATCCATTTGCCTATGAATTTCATGAAGTCATTGTTTATGATAGTTGAGTAGTACTCCATTGTGTAAATGTACCACATTTTCTGTGTCCATTCCTCTGTTGAAGGACATCTGGGTTCTTTCCAGCTTCTGGCTATTATAAATAAGACTGCTATGAACATAGTGGAGCATGTGTCCTTATTATACATTAGCACATTATTTGGGTATATGCCCAGGAGTAGTATAGCTGGGTCCTCTGGTAGTACTATGTCCAATTTTCTGAGGAACCTCCTGACTGATTTCCACAATGGTTGTACCAGCAATGTAGGAGTGTTCCTCTTTCTCCACATCCTTGCCAGCATCTGTTGTCACCTGAGTTTTTTATCTTAGCCATTCTGTCTGGTGTGAGGTGGAATCTCAGGTTGTTTTGATTTGCATTTCCCTGATGACTAAGGATGTTGAACATTTCTTTAGGTGCTTCTCAGCCATTCGATATTCCTCAGCTAAGAATTCTTTGTTTAGTTCTGTACCACATTTTTTTTTCTTTTCTTTTTTTCAGAGCTGGGGACTGAACCCAGGGCCTTGTGCTTGCTAGGCAAGCGCTCTACCACTGAGCCAAATCCCCAACTCTGTACCACATTTTTAATAGGGTTATTTGATTCTCTGGAGTCTAACTTCTTGGAGTTCTTTGTATATATTGGATATTAGCCCTGTATCAGATATAGGATTGGTAAAGATTTTTTCCCAATCTGTTGGTTGCCGTTTTGTCCTAATGACAGTGCCCTTTGCCTTACAGAAGCTTTTCAATTTCATGAAGTCCCATTTGTTGTTTCTTGATCTTAGAGTATAAGCCATTGGTGTTCTGTTCAGGAAAATTTCCCCAGTGCCCATTTGTTCGAGGCTCTTCCTTACTTTTTCTTCTAATAGTTTGAGTGTATGTGGTTTATGTGGAGGTTCTTGATCTACTTGGACTTGAGCTTTGTACAAAGTGATTAGAATGGATTGATTTGCATTCTTCTACATGCTGACCTCCAGTTGAACCAGCACCATTTATTGAAAATGCTGTCTTTTTTCCACTGGATGGTTTTAACTCCTTCGTCAAAGATCAAGTGATCATAGGTATGCGGGTTCATTTCTGGGTCTTCAATTCTATTCCATTGATCTACCTGCCTGTCACTGTATCAATACCTTACCGATTTTTTAATCACTGTTGCTCTGTAATACTGCTTGAAGTTAGGAATGATGATTCCCCCAGAAGTTCTTTTATTGTTGAGAATAGTCTTCACTATCCTGGGTTTTTTATTATTCCAAATGAATTTGCAAATTGCTCTTTCTAACTCTATGAAGAATTGAGTTGGAATTTTGATGGGGATTGCATTGAATCTGTAGATTGCTTTTAGCAAGATGGCCATTTTTTTTTACTATATTAATCCTGCCAAACCTTTTTTTCTAAAAAGCCTCCATGTGGCTACTTGCTTATTAGTGATGTCTTAGAAAGACCACCCTGGGGGCTGAAGAAATGGCTCAGCGGTTAAGAGCACTGACTACTCTTCCAGAGGTCCTGAGTTCAATTCCCAGCAACCACATGGTGGCTCACAATCATCTGCAATGGGATCTGATGTCCTCTTTGGTGTGTCTGAAGTCAGCAACAGTGTACTCAGATACATGAAATAAATAAAATAAATCTTTAAAAAAAAAGAAGAAGAAAAAAAGAAAGACCACCCTGCAGGTGTTCATTGAACCTTTCTTCAAGGTCCTGGGAACATAGGATGCAGAGAAAGAGCCTGCTGTATGAGGAGTCAGACAGATACATTGGTTAATGTCAGGGGAAATAACTGTGGTGAAGCAAATGCACAGCCAGTGGAGGAAGGAGGAAGTGGAGCTGCCTGAGGTCCAAGGTCTTCTAGGAGAAGACATCTTCGTAAAGGACTGGCAGACAAGAGGGCTGCAGCCTGGCACACATCCTGAGGAAGATCCTTCCAGGTAGAGGGCAGAGAAAGTGCAAAGGTCCTGAGATGAGCACACACACGGGATCTGCCTGCCATTGCTGTCCCCAAGTACCAACTGATTTGGGGGATATTTTCTCTGATGTACAGAGGGAGATCTGAGCACCCTTGGGGACTTCCACTAAGTTCGCTTCAGCTAAGTCAAGCTAATGCTTCTCCCCTGTCCTTTCTTCATCTCCTCCTTTTCTCTCCCTCCTCTCCCCCAGTTCCTTCCTCTATCCTGCACCCCCCTTCACCTCTGTCTCCTGCCCATGTCCTTCCTGGGGCCCCAAGGATGCAGCTTCAGATGAGCAGGTCCTTCCATCAGGTCTTGCTGGAGGTGGCCTTTTCCCTCCAGCCCCATGCTGTTGATCAAGGGGACAGTGTGGGTCACAGAGTTCACCTGCCTGAGAGGAGCCTAGCAAGTCCCACCTTTGGGGTGTTCTTAATTTCTCTCTGCCTGGCCCTCATGGCTCCTTTCCTTCTTGCTGTTTACATAATTGAAGACAGATCTCAGGTTAGCCCCGATACTCCTGCCTGCACAGTCCACGCACTCAGGCTCCACACGACTTGGCTTCCTTACAGCAATGCATATTTTATTTCCATGTTACTGGATCCATCCAGAATCATGTTCAGATGTCCTGGCAATACTATTGCACGGGATATAGAATATTTGGGTGTGTTTTAGGGGATTTGCGGGGTAGGATGGTCATGGGAGTGGATTATAACATCAAATATTTTTCTTTAGCTCTCAAAATAAATTATACCAAAGTCTCTAAATTTTGCATTCTTATGCTTCTACCATGACTGAAAAGTCTCTCTTTTCATTTTGGTTTCTGTGAGACACACTGCAGTGACCTCCTCTTTCTAATATATAAAGAATTTTAATTGAACTCACATTTGCTTTTTTCTCATTCTTTCTTTTCTTCCTTCCTTCTTCCTCTTCCTCTTCCTCCTCCTCTTCTTCTTCATCTTCTTCTTCTTCTTCATCATCTTCTTCTTCATCATCTTCTCTTCCTCCTCCTCCTCGTCTCCCTCCTCCTCCCCCTCCTCCTCGTCTCCCTCCTCCTCTCCCTCCTCCTCTTCCTCCTCTTCTTTCTTCTAAAAGTAAACTAGTCCAAAAGTCAAAACAAAATTGAAAGTGCTCAGAATCAATTTTTGCTCAAATCACATTCTCAAATGGCTTGGGCATAGGAACCAGTCACTGCATCCTGGTCTAACAACTTCCCGCCTGTGGCCACTAAGAGCACCTAAGAAGGGCTGAGGCAAAGGTAGGATCTGCTTGGGAGGTGCCTCAGTAAAGCCTGAGCATACACACTAGAGAGTCATGAGCCCTTGGCTGCATCTCAGGCGGCTGCATCTCAGGCGCCTGCCTGCTTATCCCACCAGGATGCTAGGAAGCATGGATGCTGAAGAAAAGAACTGGGACGGAGTCCTGCTCAGGGCTTACAGTTCTACCCAGATAGCTTGTTTATTTTGTTTCTTCCGAGACAGGCCCTGCTCAGTGGTCCAGGAGAGTCTCAACTGTACCACGCACCACCTCTCTCCCTTCACTCTGCTCTACTCCTAACCTGAGCTAACCACTATTTTGTTCTTTCTCTGCCCATGAAGTGTTATGTTCTAGATATTCCGTGTAAGCAGAAGCACACAGTAGTTACACCTTTGTGACTGGCCTATTTTACTTAGCAGGATGTTGCTAAGATCACCTGCTTTCATCAGTGGAAGGTGAAGGCCTGTGTCTAACCCTTGCTAGCATGTCTGGGAAATTCCTTACCAGTTTGCTGAGCAGCTGCAGAGCACCTCTGCAGTGTTGCTGTAACTTCCTTTTGAATGCGTTTTGCCTGGTTGTTTTCAGAGCTGTAGAAGAGTATTTTAGGGATACCTGCTGTTTAAACACTTTATCTTCCAGAGGAGGGTCACAGGGGCTCAGGGATTCAGACTATACAGAGTTAAGCCTTGAACTTGGCTCTTCGGATTCCTGCCCCAGGGCTTACAGGCCCACTTAAGCTTTTATTGTCATTTATTTTTATTTTGTTTCTTTCTGAGACAGAGTCTCACTAAGTAGTTTGGGCTGGCCTGGAATTTGCTGTCAGGCTCCTCGCTGCTGGGATTGCTGGAATGTATGACCATTCTCAGCAATATCCAGACATTTTTGGACTGGATTAAGAAACCACATGGTACTGCGAGGTGGCTCAGAGAATGAGGGCGCCGGCCACTAAACCTGACGACATGAGTTTATTTCCTGGAACTCACATGGTAGAAGGAAAGAATCAGCTCCTACAGATTCTCCTTTGACCTCCACATGTGTGCCATGGAGTGGCACAGACAGAGACAGACAGACAGATAGACAGACAGACAGATACAGAGAGACAGAGACACATTCATACACACACATGCATACGCATAGAAAGAGGCGTGGGGGAGAGAAAGAAAGAGACAGAGACATAGACACAGACACAAAGAGAGAGACAGAGTCACACGCACACACACACACGCACACATACATGGGGAAGCGGGAGGAAGAGACAGATAGAGACACAGACACACACTCACACTTGCAGAGAGAGAGAGAGAGAGAGAGAGAGAGAGAGAGAGAGAGAGAGAGAGAGACGCACAGAAAGACTAAACAAATAAGTAAATGAGAAAAAGAAGAGAAGGAAGATTATTACTGCTATTTCATTGTTGCAGCAGACACAGCTGTATACTCATGGAAAACAAGAAATATCCAGTCCCAGATCCTAGAACTGAGCTGGCCAGGGAGGAAATCCTCACTGCTGATCAGGAATGACATTGCAAGGCACAACTTCTCCTTATTAAAACTGAAATTCTATCTAGAACATTTATTTATATTGAGAGAAGTTGAAGGAGGCCATGGTTCACAAATCTTGGTTTCCATGTCCAGGCACTGTGACATTTTCCAGACCACCGAAGAAGAGGCATGCTCTCATAGTCTGGCAGAATGCCTTATCACTAGACAGCCTGTGAATGCTATTAATAGAGCTTGCTGTTGGCTGACTAAAACCCGGCTGCTTCACTGTGGCAGTGTGCAGTGTAAACAGCTACCATCGTTAAGTGGGTGGTTTAGTGGTGTTGAGGACATTTGTAGCAGGTAGCAACCACCGCCAGCCTCTCTAGGATCCTTACTTCCTCTCAAATGAAATCTCCCTCCACGTTATACTTAATTATTCGCCATTAGCCTCCTAACTAGGCACTTATATATTCTAGATAGTCTGTATGAGTGGGGGGCCTCGTAATTCCCTCCCTTTATAAGTCTGAGTCATATTTTATTACAAGGCTATATATACACCATAATTTGCATGTACATGCATCTGATGAAGAACACACATTGCCTCCATCAATGTTGCTGTAAACACGGGCGTGCTATAATATCTGTGGAGTTCTTGCTTTTAGTCCTTTGGGTGTACACACCTCAGTGGAATGCCCAGTGGGTAAGTCCATGTTTAGTAATGTGACAAACTGAACTCTTCTCTTCTAAAGAAATTTTACTTTTTTTTTCTTTTTCTTTTCTTTCGGAGCTGGGGACCGAACCCAGGGCCTTGCGTTTGCTAGGCAAGCGCTCTACCACTGAGCTAAATCCCCAACCCGCAATTTTACTTTTTTACATCCCCACCACCAACAGAGCCAATAGGTGAGCACCTCAGTTCCTTCAGATCTTTATCAATGTTTGCTGTTTCCCACAATGCTGTTTGGTTTTAGGGAACTAATCTAATTTCTTAGAGCTTTCCCACTTTTATACTACTTTTAATATACCATAGAAGTAGAAATGTAACAGGCTTTCCGGAGGTCTTCACATTAGCCTGACTGTTTTGGGTTTTTTCCCCCTAGATTTATTTATTTATTTTATAATGAGTACGCTGTCACTGTCTTCAGACACACGGGAAATGGGCATCGGATCCCATTACAGATGGTGGTGAGCCATATGTGATGCTGGGAATTGAACTCAGGACCTCTGGAAAAGAAGTCAGTGCTCTTAACCGCTGGACCATCTCTCCAGCCCCCTAGCCTGACTTTCTTGGTTCACATCTACCATCCTGTTCCCTGCTCTCTGCTGTGATTCACTGGTCACCCTGTTCATTTAAAGTAGCTCTCGAAAGCACAGTGCAGGGATGGCGAGATGGCTCAGCACTTGAGAAACAATACCTCTCTTCTAGAGGACCTGAGTTCAGATCCCAGCATTCCTTACTATGAGGAGGCTCACAGCTATCTGTAACTCCAGCTCCAGGGGATTCTGTGTCCTCTTCTGGCCTTCATGGGCACCTGTACTTATGTGACCATGCACTCTCTCTCTCTCTCTCTCACACACACACACACACACACACACATGCGCGCGCACACACACACACACACACACACACACACACACACACACACGATACATATAGTTCTTTTTTTACTTAAAAAAAAAAAGCCATGGCTCCTTGTTGAGCATTCTTTCTATAGAGCCAAGCAAGCCCATCTCCACACCATGTCCTGGTAACTTGTTAGCTGGCAGGCATCAGAACAGTGCTTCCCTGTTACCTCTGGGATTTTCCTCTGAGCAGCTGATCTCCATTCTGCCTGTTTTGATACTTAAGTTTTCTACATCAATGTCTACCCAGGCAATAACAATTACACCATAACCATTAGAGAAGAACCTAGAGTGTCACTGAAAGGCATATCTTAATTCTAGAGAGGTTAAAGGAAGCAAAGAGCATGCTTTAGAAGTGATGACACGTATTGATAAACCACACAGAGATACATCTGTGCATGGATCAACGGACATGAAGACTGTGCTGGAGCCTGATGCCTCATTTTGAAATTGTGATTTAGGTATTTAGTGATCAGAGTCAGGATCTGCAAGGACAGACATGGAGAAGACATCGAGTTCACAGAGTGGTGCTTTGAAGAGAGTTGGTCCTGTTCTTCTAGCCCTCTTGTGAAAAGGAGGCTTACGTGTTCCATGAGTACTAAGAATTACTGTGAAAAGGAGGCTTACTAAGAATTACTGATAGTTACAGAGGAGACAGATGGCCATTGCTTGTGTACTGAAGGCGTCTGCTTGTATGTTCCTGGAAGGGTCACATCTTGTTCTAGCAATGCTTTGGGGACAGGTTAACCTTTTAATTCTTTCTTGAATTCTCTTCTGGGTTCCTTTGGCATGAATAACCTTGTAAAGAAGCATGCCACTGTGAGGGCCACATTTAAAATGTTCTTAAGGTGTCAGAAGGAGTCACTGAAAATAGAGAAACGCATAGAACAATTGCAAACAACAAACGCAAACAAACAGAATACTGGCCCCTAGAGAAGGGAATTTATAAAATCCATTTGACCCATACATTATGAGTTTATTTTAATTCACTACTGGAAAATATAATGAAGGTAGAAATTCATGATAACACATTGTCGTACATTACAACACATTGTAACCATGAAGCTACTCAAACCACTGGAATTCAGTTTTTACTAGGTCGGAGTGTCTAATTACATCTACAATTTGATGGTAAAATTATATTCTTTCTTTTTTTTTTTCGGAGCTGGGGACCGAACCCAGGGCTTTGAGCTTGCTAGGCAAGCGCTCTACCACTGAGCTAAATCCCCAACCCGTAAAATTATATTCTTAAAGATGTCTTATAGAGCATGGGGAAATCAATTTGGTACTGACCCGAAAGCTTTCATAATGGTGGAAGGTGCTATCCATGGTATAGAGGAGAAGGTCAACGACCTTACCCAGCTGCAAATCCTGAGAGCTCCAATAACTCCTGGCCTGGAAAGACACATCCACTGATGTAATCGTGTCACAGAGACCGAGGGAGTAACCAACAAGGGCTCAAGGATCATTGTGGAAGAGGGGGTGGAAAGACCATAAGAGCCAGGGGCTGTGAATTACTGTAAGGAAACTGTCTTCTGCACACAGGGGCCATTTGCGCATATGAACCTATGCCAGCTGTGACAGTTGTGTAGAAGACCTGTGCACACTTCAACCAGATGTGTGTATGGTGGTTCTACTTTTCTGGTTCATTGATCTGTCTTGTGAGACTAGGGTTTTTATTGTTGTTTATTTGGTTTTTTGGTTTTTTGTTTTTGTTTTTGTTTTTGCTTTCTTACCCACAAGGAAAGAAAGCAAGAAATGTAGAAATGTTTCTTCCAATGGGACTTATAATCAGCAAGAAACTTTCGTAGAAAACCCCATTCCTCCATTGTCTGATTAGCAAATATAGTAGTCATTTCCTTATCCATAGTTTTGATTTCAAAGAATTGAGTTACTTCAGGTCAATTGCTGACTGAAATTATTATATGGAAAATCCCAGAGGTAAATAATTGACCAGTTTTAAATGGCATATTCTTTTGAGAATCCTGATGAATTTCCACACCCTCTCACTCCATCCTGCCAGGACAATAACCATCTTTTGTGCAGCATATCCACACTGTGTATGTTACCCAACACTAACCACTTAGCATCATGTCCATTCTCAGATTAACTGTTGTAATGTTATAGTGTCCTGTCTCATAACCGTTGCTCTATTGTAGCATCGTGACCTGTAACTGTTCGATATTGTAGCATTGTGTATCAATAGCCTCAATTTACTTCACAGTGGCCCAAAGGAAAAGAATAGGGCTCCGGCAGTTCAGATGTACCACAGAGAGCTAACATGATTTATTCAGCGAAAAGATATGTCCTCACTTCAGTAGTGTGGAAGAAACAAAAATCAAATGTTGAAGTTGCTAAGACCTATGGCACAGTAAGATGTGGAAAGAAGAAACTCATTTGCATAATCTTTGTCGCAATTATTCAATTTTATTATTAACCACTATTGTCAACTCTTTACTATTAATTATTAATCACAGTTGGACAAGACGTAGTTGTATAGCAAACATCAGTGATATTCAAGTCTCAGGCAACGCTTGGAGTATTAACTACCCAATTGAGTATTTCTGCCAGAAATGGGGTTATCGTGCCAGGCTTAGATCCTGCTAGGGAGGAGCTTTCTCTCCCATTCAGTCTTAAAGAAGTATGGCTGGTGGTGAGCCAACCAGCAATGCCTACCACACTAGACCAACGAGATCCTGTATCTCTCACACTGCTTGCACAGTCAGCCTCATCTGCTGCCATGTCCCCCTCTCATAATGTTCCTCAGCTGAACCAAACCTTCGCCACTTCTCAGATGGCTTTGTTTGAAGTGCCCAGTCACATTCTTGTACCTGAACTGCTTCTTTCATTGGCCCTCCTATTCTGGCCCTAATACATACACCTCCCTTCTCCCCTAGCTCTGACTCCTTAACCTGGTCAACTGACTTATCTTCAGACCAGCAGTTTAAAGGAATGGAAACAGTGTGTGTGTGTGTGTGTGTGTGTGTGTGTGTGAGAGAGAGAGTGTGAGTGAGTGTGTATATGAGACTGTGTGAGTGTGAGTGTGTGAGTGTGTGAGTGTGTGTGAGTGTTTGTGTGTGAGTGTGAGTGTGTGTGAGTGTGAGTGTATGAGTGTGTGTGAGTGAGTGTGTGTATGAGAGTATGTGTGAGTGTGAGTGTATGAGTGTGAGTGTATGAGTGTGTGTGAGAGTGAGTGTGTGAGTGTGTGTGAGTGTGAGTGTGTGAGTGTGTGTGTGAGTGTGTGTGAGAGTGTGTGTGTGAGTGAGTGTGTGTGAGAGTGTGTGTGAGTGTGAGTGTGTGAGTGTGTGTGAGTGTGAGTGTTTGTGTGTGAGTGTGAGTGTTTGTGTGTGAGTGTGAGTGTGTGAGTGTGTGTGAGTGTGAGTGTTTGTGTGTGAGTGTGAGTGTTTGTGTGTGAGTGTGAGTGTGTGTGAGAGAGTGTGTGAGTGTGAGTGTGTGTGAGTGTGTGTGTGTGTGAATTGTGTGTGAATTGTGTGTGAGTGTGTGTGAGAGTGTGTGTGAGTGTGTGTGAGTGTGTGAGTGTGTGTATGAGAGTGTGTGTGAGTGTGAGTGTGTGAGTGTGAGTGTTTGTGTGTGAGTGTGTATGAGAGTGTGAGTGTGTGTGAGTGTGTGAGTGTGTGTGAGTGAGTGTGTGTATGAGAGTATTGTGAGTGTGAGTGTGTGAGTGTGAGTGTGTGAGTGTGTGTGAGTGTGTGAGTGTGTGTGAATGTGTGTGAGTGTGTGTGAGAGTGTGTGTGAGTGTGTGAGTGTGTGAGTGAGAGTGTGTGATTGTGTGTGAGTGTGTGTGAGTGTGTGAGTGTGTGAGTGAGAGTGTGTGATTGTGTGTGAGTGTGTGTGAGTGTGTGAGTGTGTGTGTGAATGTGTGTGAATGTGTGTGTGTGTGTGTGTGTGTGTGTGTGTTGAGGGTTGACAGTGCTCTGAGGCTGCAATTATTTGAAGTTTCCAAGACTGGCTTTAGTGACCTTGACTGTCCCCTCCCAGTTTCGATTGCGTATTTTGCTGCATGTTTACCAAGCGACACCGAGCACACATGTTCTTGTCAGCTCTCTCAACACTTAGATAATACATTCCTCAAGGGTCATGAGCTCATTTGTCTTCTTCCTAGGTCTGTCCTTATCATTGAAACCAGCCTCCCATGTAGGAGCTGAGGCTGCCCCAGAGAGAAAGGTATTGCCATGCTTTCAGTTAGTTTGGAGATTTGGCTTTGATTCATTTGCCTTAGTGGATTTGTCAGTGATTTCTATACATGTGAAAGTTATGGTTTCATTTCCAGCAATTATCATGCAAATGCATGTGTGGATCCAGTCACCTGTGTAAATCAGCGATGCTCCCCAAGACAGGGGTCATCTGCAGTCAATACTGGGAGTCAAAAGCCACCAGAAGTACTGATTTGGAAATTTTGTTTTTGTATGAGTTGCTTTTTATTTTAGCTGATAAAATCAGGGTAAGTGTTGATGTGAAAGGATGTGACCCAGAAGGTGTGAGAGCAAGCATAGCCAGCTGTGGGCATCAGGAGAATGAGGCGACTGGTGGCTCTCATCTCAGAAGACCCCAAAGCAGAGAGCATATAGAAAGTTCACTTAGGCTAAAACATCTCAGTCATCGAGAAGTGGTCTGCGCTGTCATTGAGACTCTTCATAGGTCCTATAGCTTTCATCATGGTGTGAATGATGTTGCCCCATAGGCTCATGTCACTTGGTCCCCAGCTGGTGGCGCTATTTGGGAGGTAGAGCCTTGCTGTCGATGTACAGTGATACAGGTGGATATTCAGACTTCATGGCCTTGTTCCCACTTGCTTCCGGGCCTCAGGCTGTCTTCTCTATCCTGATGAATCATATCTCGTCTGGAAATGCCAAATAAACTCTTTCTCCTCAAACTTGCTTTCTATAGGGTGTACTGTCACAGCCAAATAAAAGAAACTAACCCATGTCTCAAAACATTGTCACCAGCTGGGGGCCAAGGGTTCAAACACAAGTGCTCACAGGACAGTTCATATTAAAATATCACAACTCTGTTTTTGTTTTATTTTCAGTTTCCAAGTGTATTAGCTGGCATTTACAAATGTATAAGCGTAAAATCTATAAGAGTATAATTTATAAGAGTAGCTATACAGAAGCAGCAGAAACTGTCTCTGTGATGGATTCAGGTTTCTGTGTCCCCCTGAAATAAAGAGACTTTCACAAATGCCCTCCTCCCTAAGCACAACTTCTTAGAAGATAAAGTGTGGATTATCTGGCTTTGCTATTTACAAATGTAAAACACAGAAGATTTTTGAAGATTATTATGTTTGTCACACATTACAGGGAAGGTGAATCATATGGGGTCAGTTTCTGTACATTAGGGAATCAAGAAATGGTAGATGTGGGAGTGGATGGGGGGACTCAAGTGTCTGTCATTCAACTGTGAGCTTAGGATGCTAAATCTGAAACAGTGTCCACTGTGGCTTAGATGGTCAATCTTAAAAACTGAACGTATTCTACATGGACCAAATTCTATCTGGCTCAAAAATGAGACCAAAATATGGTTCTGTATTTTATTACCTTGCTACTATAAATGTATGGGTCAGATATGGTGCCTGTCTCCAGCTAGGGACAGACTGGCAGGTATGTATTTAACATGCAATCATGTTCCAGGGCTCAGGGTTCTGTAGCAGTACTGAAAATGCAGAAGATACTTTCTAACCATCTACATTGGGGAGCACAGAATTAACACACAGCATTGTGCAACTGGTCCCTGGCCAAGAGCAAGTGTCTTCTGTTGCACTCAGCACACACAGTAAAACACAGTTGAAGCTACAAACTTTGAAAGTAACGAGTGTCCTTTTAAAAGGCTCCAGTGAGATCTTTTAAAGTGTTTGCCAGGCTGGAGAGATAGGTCAGTATCCCAGCACCCATACTGCCTGTCAATCTAGCACTAGGGGATCCACCACCCTCTTCTGGCCTCTGAAGGTACATGCATGTACACACACAGACATGCATGCATGCACACACACAGACACACATGCATGCACACACACAGACACGCATGCATGCACACACGCACTGCACACTAATAACATAAATCTTTAAAAATTATGTTTTAAGGGGTTGGGAATTTAGCTCAGTGGTAGAGCGCTTGCCTAGGAAGCGCAAGGCCCTGGGTTCGGTCCCCAGCTCCAAAAAAAAGAACCAAAAAAAAAAATTATGTTTTAAAAGGTGTTTTTGACCTGGACAATTTGATTTATGTTCACTTCTCTACTAGTTTATGTTAATGCAGGTCAGACTCATGGAAGATATTCTTTGTATACTATCATTTTTTAAATATACAGAGCCATAAAATGAATAGTTTTTATCTATGTTACATGCAGCTCCAAAGGATAAAGGATGTCTGGGATCCACTGGTTGGGATGGAGCTGTGGCAACTCCTTCACATGTGGAGTTGATGGACGTATGGCCTCTAGAAAGGCTTCTGATCTTGGCAAATACAGAGCCTTTGTGACTTAATTTCTCAAAGACTATAATAAGATGAACCACCCTCCTGCCCCTTGCTTGTTCATAAGTTAAAGAGGCCATAGCAAGGATATGCCCTGGTTCTTGAATCTCATAGAGTAGAGTCTGAGAGAGGAGAAAGCAGGGAGTAGGCTTGAACCCATTGCCAAAGGAGGGACTTTCTGCACAGAACACTGATAGGACCAAGAACAGCGATTACAAATGGAACCTCATGAAGCCAAGAAGCCTTTGTATGGCAAAGGACACCATCATCATTCCGGCAAAATGGTGGTCTGCAGAACAGGAAAATATCTACCAATTATATGTCTAATGGAAGATCAGCGCCTTGCCCAGTCCTTATGGGAGAAGCTTCTTTGTGTAGTAAGTGGGAACTAACCCAGACTCACAACTGGACAATGTGTGGAGAGAGAGAGAGAGAGAGAGAGAGAGAGAGAGAGAGAGAGAGAGAGAGAGAGAGAGTCAGTTACAGACACAGAGAGAAAGACAGACACAGATACAAAGACACAGAGAAACAGAGAGACACAGAGAGACAGAGACAGAGACATACAAAGAGAGACACAGAGGGAGACAGAGTCAGTCTTCAGAGCACTCAGTCCTAAATGGAATGTCTTCATCAAAGCCTTCCCCTCAGTGCTCAGGGAGCTGTGCAGAAGAGAAGGCCAAAAGGCTGTGAAGAGCCAAGAGTGATGGATGACCCCGAGGAAACAGGAGTGATACACACATGAATTCACAGAGACGATGGCAGTGTGCACAGGGCCCACACAGGCGCAAGCCAGATGGGGTCCCCACACTGAAGGAAGTAAGGGGACATGGACTTCCACTGCTAACCAAGGGAAAATCAGTGTTCTCTAACAGTCTCAGTGAGTATATTAACCACACCCCAGGCATGCCCCAGGCCCAGCAGTAGAAACCATCACAAAATGGGCTCCATGGCACTTTCGGGGACTTCTTGTCTCAGTTTACTTTGGGGCATTTTTTTTTATCTTCTTGGTCTTTTGTTTATTTTGATTCATGTTTCTATGGTTTTGCAGGTGTTTCTTGCTTTGTTTTTTAAAAGACAGAGAAACAGTGTAAAGTTTGGTTTGTTGGGAGGGAAAGGGGCAGGAAGCAGGATCAAAACATATTGTATGAATTTTTTCAATTAAAAAAAATGTCCAGGTGTTTTGTTAAATAATACAAAAGGATACACCATCCCATGCTAGTGCTGGCTACTCTCTGGCCCCGGCGGCCTCGCTGCCTCCATGGCTAGCCCCAAGCAGAGACTGCCAATCTCATGGCTCTCTTGCTGGGGACTCTGCTCACATTCCCAGCATCCTCCCCTGTGGTTACAGTCACAATTCCCAGTAACCCAGTAAAATCAAAACTCTAGAGGCTTATAATTTATCAATCAGATTTATATCAATAAATTCTCACCCCACAAAATGTCCACACAAAAAACTCAGAGCCAATTGATATTGATATAAACTACCCACCTAGATAAGACAAATGGTCCTGTGATTATCCATCCCTTGTAAGATATTCATAGCTACCTGTGGCTATTTAAAGCCGCACACATCTGGGTGGTCCTTTTCTTCCTCCATCTCCCTTCCCTCCCTGCTCTCCTATTTCTCCCACCTCTCAAAAACTTTATGCCCGCCTGCCCGCCCTCCTTTTCTACTGTCCAATCACAGGCTCTAGCCTTGTCTTTCACCTGCCCTTCCTTGCTTACAGACAGCAATCTACATCCAGGTACACTGGAAAGCACTTAAAGACAAAGGCCCATTCTTTTGCTCTCTGGTGTGTCCTGGGCATCAGGGATGCACGCTAGCTTGGACTGAGATACCAGAAACTGGAAAGGACAGGCTGGGGCTTTCACCATTAGCTCAGGGAGCACTAGCCCTGCCTACCAAAGTCAGCTCGAATAGATTCAACAGGAAGTATATGCAGGTACAGTCCCTAGCTGATGTTGGCGGCACCTCGAAGATCCGGGGGCCGTGAACTCTGTTCATTCAGTAAAGACGGCACAAAGATGGGGAGCCTGACTGTAGCCACCTGAGCTGGGAGGCTTATCTCGCATCCAAGTTAGTTGCCCTGAAACAAGAGGGCATTTACAGTCCTAGTCTCCGTAAAGTGGGTTTCATTGGTCCCCAGCCCTCCCTCTCCATCTTGATTCTCAGTCCCTAGCCCCAGTGTCCTTCCAGAGAGCTTACAGCATTCTGAGGCTGCTCGCATGCTGCTCTTCGGAGCCCTTTACCTCTGAGACCAGGAACATTACCATTGTTTTGATAGCTTCCCATGCCTCTGCCCCCTGAGAGGATGGATGTGATGTAGCCTTTGTGGAACTTTTGCTTTGGTTGGAATCTTGATCTCCCTGGCTAAAGCTGATCAATCAGAGAGATGTCTCTGATTGCCAATGTTGGGTCCACCTCTCTGACTCTACATAAATCCAACCATCAGCATCAGTTAGGGCAAGGGCTCTTTCTGTGTTGAGATTTAAAAGGATTAAAGTCTCAAATGTTTTGAGTTTCACAATGAACTTAATCCTGTAAGGATCATTTTCCTCCTCTCTCATTCTGTTACACACACACACACCCCACATGCACATACTTACACACACACACACACACACACATACACCACATACACACACTTACACTCACACGCACAAGAACACACATATACTCACACACATACACATATACACCACATATACTCATGCACACACACAATACTCCTGTACACATATATACACATATACATACACACACATACACATATACATTTACACCACATACACACATGTACACACACTCATACATATACACCACATACACACACTTACACTCACATGCACAAGAACACACATATACTCACACACATACACATATACACCACATAACACACTCATGCACACACACAATACTCCTATACACATATATACACATATACATATGCACACATACACATATACATTTACACCACATACACACATGTACACACACTCATGTGCGCGCATGCACACACACACACACACACACATAGACACACACATAGACACACACACACAGAGCTCGATAACTGCTTTCACTTAAATCATGCCCTCTCGTAGATTCCAAATAGAAACTAAAAAGCAGTAGCCTTTTTATCCCCCCTGGTATGGCCTGTGTCCAAGAGAGCAGAGCTGAATTATTTCTTTCCTATATGTGGGCAGCCTGCGGTGCCCAGTTCTGGGGTTACCACAACACCCAAATTCTTGTAAACTCCTCTTCCAATTGCAGATCCTTGAATGCATAGCAGGATTAGATAAATATGTTGTTTCTTCAAATCCTCCTGTGTTTAACTCTAGACCACGACAAATAAGGAGTTTTGAACTCAAACCTATTAAAGAGATTTATGTGTGACTCTAAAAATAGAGGAAGATTCATTCCATTCTTTTCTTTCAAGAAACTGTATGTGCTTTGCCAAATATGTCTCAGGAAATGTCTTTCCACTTGCTGTCATATTTGCTATACCCCTGGCAGGGCAGATTAAACATTCAACAATCACAACATGAGGGGAATCATCAGGAAAATGCCATCTTAGCTCAGAAACACACAGATATATTGCTTTAGGGAATGAAGATTTTAGCGGACCATAGTGGCACAAACCTTCAATCCCAGCATTCGGGAGGCAGAGGCAGGCAGATCTCTGTGAGATCCAGGCCAGCCTGATCTATACGGCAGGATAGCCAGGGCTATGTGAGACCCTATCTCAAAATAACAATTCAGCTCTGCTCTCTAGGACACAGGCCATACCATGGGGGATAAAAATATGGATTTTTAAGTGACTTTTCAGTAAAGCAACTAAGGCATGATTTATGAATTGGACTAGCTCCATAGTATAGATGGTGGCAGCTGACAGGACAGGGACCTATCTATGAGTGGGCCTGGCTGTGGCTCCAGCAATCAGTAGACCTTGCCTGTGTGTGAGAGGCCAAAGCCCCGAGACTGGAACTCGACTCCTCTCCTAGCATCTTGTGCTTTGCAGTGTTGTGAGTCCAAGGCGAACAGTAGACAGTGGGATGTACCTGGAAATGGCCATCAGAGAGCCCTTGCCTTGAGAACGATGTGCAGTGTTTGTGTGGTAATCAAAAGTACAGTTGAGAAGAAGAAATCTTCATGTGCTAGAAAATTCCCATGTTGAATGAGAAGCTTCCTTTTGGTTGCACATTTGATCCCACCCTCTTTAAGGCTCCGTGGCCTTCGCCATGAGGTAAGGTCTAATGTTCTTCTTCTCTAGGCTCACCACTGGAATCCATTTACACAAGAGCCACAGAAGCCACCATGGTCATTTGCCTGGAATTAGTGGTGTCTGGTTTATGTTATAAACTCCCTAACTTCCACCTTCAACACTTCCCTTCCCAGGGCCTCGGTTGGTGGCTGCTGGGCCTTGGATGTGGTTTGCCCCCCCAAATTTATACATTAGAAATATTGTCCCCAGTATGACCATATTGAATTGTAATGGCTCTTTAAAGGTTGGGAACTAGCAAGAAAGGATTAGATTACAAGGGCATCATGCTCTGAAAGGATTGATGCCTGTCTAATGCATCTGCAAAGCTACCTCAAGAGTAGATTTTCATAAACCAGGCTTCTCATTCCTAGCTCTTGCTTTCTCACCTGTGACCTCTTTTATAAGAATGCATAAATGCACTTTTATAAGTGGCGTTTATGTTGGGGTCCTGTCAGAAGTTGGAGTTGGTACCATGGTCTTAGACCTCCAGGAATGGGAAATAAATAAATCTATTTTCTTCACAAACAACTCAGCCTCAAGTATCCACACAAGACAGGCTGAGATAGTGGTTATGCTTGAAACTCAATGAGGAAGGCAGTCGTCCAACTCGGAAACACACAGCTGAGTTTGCGCTTTAAAATGGCTAGTCTTACGCAAAATTCTGTCTCAATTAAAACAAAAGCTATGACATCTCTCACCGCTGTGACCAAAATACCTGTTAAGAAGCAGCTGAAGGAGAGATGTGCTTTGTTTGACTCTCGTGGTTTGAGGAGATGCAGTCCACTGTTGAAGGGGAAATAAGATACAGGAGGGTCTGTGGCAGTAGGAGCACACGTGACCTGCATGTTCACATGTCTGCAGATCATAAGTCACAGACCACGTGGGGATATGCTGTAAACTTCAACCTCTACCTTGGTAGTCCTCTAGACTAAGTGTTCCTGTTCACCCTGAAAGAGAACCACAAGCTCAGAGCCATGCAGTCCAATACATTAGCCTATTGGGAACACTTCCCCTACAGATCGCAACATTCTAACCCTCCCACTAGGATTCCCGCAAACTTATAATGCAAACTGTCTTCAGTTCAATGCTTCAGAAGTTCAAAGTCTGTTCTGAAGCTGTCTTAGGGTTTCATAGCTGCGAAGAGACACCATGGTCGAGGCAACTCTTACGAATGTTTGCTTGGGGCTGGCTTACAGTTTCAGAGGTTCAGTCCATTATCATCATGGTAGGAAACATGGCACCCTACCGGGTCACATGGCGCTGGAGGAGCTGAGAGTTCTACATCTTGATCCGAAGGCAGCAAGGAGACTCTTTTCTGCATTCGAGTAGATTTGAGCATAGGACCTCAAAGCCGTCCCCACAGGGATGTACTTCTTCCAACAGCCACATCCACCCCAAGGCCACACCTCCTAACCCCAGTGCCACTTCCCAGTGCCAAGCATATTCAAAGCACCACAGAAGCCAAAGTCTGACCCTTAATTGCGAGCCCTTATGACAGCAGCTAAATCACACATTTCCAACATACACAATAAACATGCACATTGTAAAGAAAGGAACAGAGGTGTAGAAAGCAGGACCAAAGGCCAGCAGAGAAAGTGTTAAATCCTGTAGATCCATGTCTAAAACCTGGGACTCTTGGTGGCATTATCTGCAGTCCATGGGTCAATATTACCCATGACATAAGTGACCTCTCTCTAAGGTATGCCACACTCAATGCCATAGACCTGGCATCCCTGTGGTCATCGGTGTAACCTGTAACACTTTTCAGATGTTCAATGCAGGTCATCTGATTCTGCTGCATGATTCCAGGCCTGAAAACTTGGTCAAGTGCCAACAATCTCCTTACTCCTGCATAACCAGCACTTCATTCAAATTTCTCTGTCAGTTCAAGACATAGCCTAGAGCCCTTCAACCATGGATACAGCAGCCTCTGTGTGGTGGAGCAGCCTCCGTGTGGTAGAGCAGCCTCTGTGTGGTGGAGCAGCCTCCGTGTGGTAGAGCAGCCTCCGTGTGGTGGAGCAGCCTCTGTGTGGTGGAGCAGCCTCTGTGTGGTGGAGCAGCCTCTCTGTGGTAAAGCAGCCTCTGTGTCTTTATGGTTTTGTTGTCGGCCCTGGAGGTTTGTTTTATGCAAATATTTTCGATGAAATTTTTTCAATTGCATTTACAGTGTTCCTGTGTGTAGTGCTGAGTGGGCGGGGTCGGTCTTCGAGATACTTTTCTCATTGTCCCAGCTCAGAGTTCAAGTTTCCTTCTTCCCGATGCTATCTTTTTTAACAGTTACTACTATTCTGTCTACTCATGCTCCAACCTCAACTTCAATAGAGGTCACATGTCTTTCCTCATCAAAGTGCACATTTTCTCATGTCATTCTACTCCCCTTTCTGCGTTCCATCATTGTAAAATCTAGGTAAATGCTATAAGCAATAATCGTCCAATGGCCTGAATGTTACACAGTCTTGAAATTTCCTGTCAAGCAAATTGGCTCATCATTTTAAAACTCATCCCCATCCAAGTTTTCTGAACTCAACCCAGATCCTTCCAGGATATATTTGCCCTCAGCCCAGTTCCTAGCTGAATTCCTACTCTCTTCTGAAACGTAGTGAGAATAATATTTTCCACCCTCCTTTCTCCGGGCATTTTGATCTTCTGAACTCTTAACCAGGATCATGAATTAAAAGGGAGCAGTTCTCAACCTTCCCAACACTGAGACCCTTTACCACAGTTCCTCCAGTTGTGGGGGCTTCCAACCACAAAATTATTTTTGTTGATACACCGTAGCTAATTTCGCTACCGTTACCAATTGTTATGTAAATCTTTTCGAAGACAGAGTTGTCAAAGGGGTCCCGACCCACAGGTTGAGAACCACTGCTGTAAGACTTCTCACAGCCCTAGCTCTCCCACATTCTTCCTAAGAACCAATTCTAGCAGTGTGGTAACCATACAGACAGTCACTGGGCAAGCCTACTCCTCCGAATTTTCTGCATTGCTTACTTTGCAAATTACTCTGTCCAAAACTTGAAAATGAACAACTTGGGAGAGGAGACGATTTTAGCTTTTGGCTTGCGGGATACAACCTGTCACAGTGGGGAAGGCATGGTGGCAGACATCATTGGGACACAGGAGCGTGCTGCTTCTGCTCGCTCACGTCCCTGCAGATCAGGAAACAGAGAGTTGAAAGAAATTCAGGCCAGGCCAGAAAACCTCAAATGCCCGTTCTCAGTGTGGTTCTGCCTCCTAAAGGTTTTACAACCTTCCAAAATATTGGCACCAGCTAGGAACCAACTAGTACAACACATGAGCCTACAGGGGCCCTTTCACATTTCAACCATTAATTCCTCTTGCCAAGCCCCTCCTCTGGGCGGGGCCAGCTCCCTGCCTCCCTTCCTTGGACACAGCCAGGCCTCTATTTGGGGTGTCAACATTTTCTCTTATGAATATCAGCACTGCGGGACTGACTCTAATAGGAAGAGAAGAAGAATATGACATTTTTATCTTACTAACTCATGGAGTAGAGGACCTTGGGTACCAAGAAATGTTTGTGTTTTTCATGATCCACTGGTATCTATGGAATTCTATCCCTAACATGACTAAAGCTCCGAGGACCAAGGGCACCTAAGAGTAGAACAGGTAGACAGATGTTTCTGGTTCTGGGCATTAAGTATGTTGCAAATCAACTGGAATTTTCTGCATTGCTCACGGGGGTACTCATAGCGGTCTACAAAGCACTTTTGCCACAATCTCTTACTTGTTTTAACAACTGCTCCAGGAAACAGATTCCACCCTCATCTTCACAGACGAGAAAGCTGATAGTCCATATGTTAACTAACTTTGTTCTGAGACGCAGAGAAGCCAAGAGTTGAACGCAGGCCTTCCAGTTCTTTGTGGGAACTCCCAGGTGGAATCCTATGAACTGTGCCAATGTTTTCCTCAGCCGAGCTCTACAGTTGTGGCAGAAACCTCCTTAGCATGCTGGTAATCTGTTTATATTGCTTTAACTGGGGGGTTAGGGGTAGCATAGTTCACACATATCCTGCTCCAAGAGAGCCACTGTTCTCCACGAGGCTGACCAGAGCTCTGCAGTTCCTGCAACGCAAGATCCTGGGGGCAACCAGTGGAGCACAGCTGGGTCATAGGCAGTCAGCGCACTGAGCTCTGAACTTGCACAACTCAGAAGGACGCCTGGTTCCCAGGCCTCAGCTCAGTGTTCCTGTCTGTCTAATGGAGGGCGACAGAGGATGAAACAAGGAAACTGTAAAATATTCAATGCTGCGTCCACAAATGTTATTGCCATACACACATAAACAGCTGTACTCCATGAAGACCATCCCCAGTAACAGGTAAACTGGAAATTGCATCAGGTAAATTCTATGTATTTTGTGCTTCGTGTGCAACTAACTTACTCTAAGTTGGATGCTCTTAATCTTCCGTACCTATGCACAGATCAGATCCTACTCAGTGATTAAGATACCATCATATTGAATGACAGATGTCATTCTAGTTGAGTTTCTTTCAATACTTAGGTACAAAAGAAATTCACAGGAGGTTTAGTCATAAAATATTTTTATCTTTATTTCAAGTATTTTCATATGTATATATAAATAGCAGATATATCTATGTTTGTATATGCATATATTTCTGCATGTGTTCACATGTATATATCAATAGACATATACGGATATGCTGATATTTGTGTACATATACATATACATAAATCTGACATTTGATATGTATATGACATTTCAGTAAAACTGTGTTTTATAACTTTAAAATTATATATATATATGTATGTGCTAAAGTTTTAATATTAAAAATCTACTAAAGTACAATAAGCTAATAGTTTAAAAAGACTAAATAAAATGTTTATCTGTCAAAGAAAGATATTTAAGTATATATAAGACTTGGCAATGTTTCTTAATCTGATTTTTTTTCTCAGTGTTTTCTGAGGAAAAATTGAGGTGAGATAGTCTTCTAGAATACTCCTCAAACGAATTCTGAAGGGAAGCCACATTTGTTTATGACGGCCCATTGGAGAAGCCGCCATTTTTAATAAACCTGACTAATGGCTAAGTGTGAATAAAAGAGATGTGAGTAACCAGGCAGAATTTATGTCGTCCTAAAGCTGGAATAAAAATCTACGGCATGGAAAATGCCTTTCCAGGCCTGGTTGAGTTCTTAAATAAGCAGGGGCTGCGCTCAGGATTCAGCATCCAGTCGCACAGAAAAGCCTATTAAAATTAACAAAATAGTTTGAGAGACCGTTCTCGGCGTTATGAATTGGCAAATGGCAGCGAGCAGCTGATCAGGTGACCGGTTCGACTCTTAATAGCCAATTGTAAAGGAAATGGACCCCAGCTGCTTCCCGACACTGGTGGATGTCGATGTGGGGACGGAGGCGTGGGGTACATCTCAATGTAAGGATCAGTAGTTCTCCAGGGAACAAACACGAAAGCCTGTCAGAACGGACCAATCTCTGACAGAGTGCTTTCTGGTATCAGGATTAGGTCTGGCACCTGGAGGGGCAGTTTATATGAGAAAGGATCTTAAGGTGGGCAATCCCAACAATGGGGTAAGAATTGCCGGTTTAATCATTACCAGACAGCTTAATGCTTCGGAGTTGTTTCGTTTTCTCCTTAAGCCATTGTATTAACCATGGCTTCCCCACTCCCTGTGTCTCCTGACGTTTTTACATGTTGTGAGGGATGGCACATCCACATCTCCCTTAGTTAAGCTATCATGTCCAACAGCACTGCCCCTTCATCCAGAGCCAGGCGACAGGCAGGCAGCAAGAACCTCTGTTCGCTGAAATCGCTCAAACTGCTCAAATCTGAGCCTGTTTATCTTCCCTCACCCACTTCTCCCCTCAGAAGTCACCACCATAAACCTCTGGTTCCAGAGCCACAGCTGCCAGACCCCACACCCTCTGTCATCTCCTTGGCACCAGGGAATCCCCACCCACCCGAAGTCAAGATGTTCAGCAAGCTGACCAAGGCTAAAGCCACCAAAAAGTGACCTCGGTGGGCTTTGTCCAATGTCTTCACAGTATTCGACCAGCCCTAGATCCAGGAGTTTAAAGAGGCCTTCAACATGACTGACCAGAACTGTGGCAGCTTCGTTGACAAGGAGGACATGTACGTGCTGACCTCTCTAGGGAAGAACACTGTGGAGGAGCAGCTGGAGGATCGTCAACCTCTCCATGTTATTCACTGTTCATGTGGACAAGCTGAGCAGCGTGTACAATTGGGACACCATCTGCAAGGCCTCCCCCTGTTTTAATGAGGAAGGCCTTGGGTTCCATCCATAAGGACTGTGCTAAAAAGGCCCACTCATCCTCAAAGGCAACAGTTTATCGCATGAGGAGGGGACAAGGTGTACTACAAGGCACTCATTGGTAAGAAAGGCAATGAGACAGGGCACCAAAGACAAAGAAGACAGGCAGCTCCTAGCCTTTCAGTTGCTCAGGCCCCACCCCAGTCAACGCCCCTGCCCCCCAGCAATGTACCAGCTCTACATCATAGCCACAGCCATCTCCATGAGGAGTTAGGGTCCCAACTCCCAGGGAAGGAAATGAGCCTCCAAATTCACCTGCTCCTGGCACTAGAAAGGGTCTCTGACCCCCCACCCCCGAAGGAAGAACCATAGTCTGCCAGAGAAACCAAGGAGGGACCAGCAGGTGTAGGATGTCGTACAGGTGAAGGCAGGTACAAGATAGAATGAGGCCTGTCATTGGACGAGAAGGAAGGATGGGCGGGAGAAAAGTTTTAGGAAGGGGAGGAGACTGAATGGGAAGCTGCCGAGAGAACATGGAAGCCGATGTTAAGATTCCCCTCTACACCTTTACAGGTTGTTGTGAGTGTTCTTAAGGGGTGGATGTGGACAGGGCTTTGTGTGTCTAGATGAGCAAATTAGATCTTATCAATTGGATCAGAGGTTATTGTGTTGTGTGTTCCTTCATGTGGCGATTTAAGTTTAAGAGAGTTTATGGTGGTTGAGACACTGGGCCGCCACGGAATTGAGATGCGTATTTCTGGCATGGTGGCAACCTGCCTTGGGAACTGGATGGGTAGAGGGATTGCTGCCAGGCTCAGCGAGAAGCCATGGGCAGTGGGATATGGGATGGAGCAGAGCAGGTGAGAGGCTTTGCTGACTGAGATGAAGACGTCTACCAGATATCTTGGGGCACTACAGTGCCGGATCTAGTGCAGGGTAAAAGACAGCTTTTATTTTTTATAATTTTACAGCAACAAGCAGGCATGAAGGAGGTGACGCTGCAGATATGGGTCACGCCTTCACATTCCCAAAGCTGCCTTTGGGAAGAAAGCAGCCACGTCCCCGTGCTGAGCCCCAGCTCTCAGCATCTCCACAAAGATGCTCATATCTGCCCCTTTAAAGGATGGCAGTCCTCACATGCCTGTCTGGTCACCAGAGCACACTCTCCCCACCTGGGGATGCTGAGAATGTACACACAGAGGGTGACTGTCGGAGGGGATTCAGTCTCAATAAAAGGCTGAGCTCAGCAAAACAACAACAAAATCCCCCTGGTTCACAGTTTCCTTCCTGAAAGGTGCTGGTGTGTCAGCTGTGGCTCTGGGTGGCATCTCCCCCTTTGAGGATCCTTCTGATGGCTGATCAGTTTCTGATCTTGCCTTTTCCATACCTGAATAAGAGTGAAACCTTCACGTTTAAAAACAATCTACATCAAAACATCCTCAGTCTCAAATAGTATGCATGAAGGAAACTTCAGTGCGTTAAGGGAGAGCAAAACTGAGAAGCTGACTTCGAACCGTGTAAGACAAAGTGTCTGGTGGCTGCTGAGACACCACGCCCCATTCCTGTGTAGGGGAACATTGGCAGATGTCTGAGCAGAGAGCCAGAGGTTGGACATAGTCTCGTGCGACCCTGAATCCACATTGTGCCGTTGGTTACACTGTGGAGGCGGGAAGCCCCATGAGGGAGGCTGCTGTGGCTGCCTAGCGAGAGGCTAAGACCAGGTTGATGAGCTGAAAGGGACCCTGCAATCGGAAAGGACAGAATTGCTTACTAATGAGATGGGGGAGCAACAGACGAAGAAGCCAACTGACCCAGCATTTTCAAACTTTGGACTCGTGTAGGCAGTAGGACTCAGGTAGAGGGACGCCGGAAATAGGAAGTCGTGGGCTTCCTCGAGCCCTCTCTGCAAACCCTAGTGAGAGAAGCCAGTATGCTCCCTCCCAACAAGCACTTTTTGTAATTCTTCCAGGTTCTGTGCCAAGAAGGATAAAGTGCTAAGTGGGCAAAGTAACCGCCTACTGCAAGCTAACAGTCCGGGAAGAGGTACGATTACAGGCACGATGCTCTGTCACTAGAGAACGTCGTGGCCCGGGACAAAAGCTCACCCACGTCTGCATCGCCAGTAGCTTGCTGTGCGTTTACCCACGAGAGCATGTCCACACCTGCCTCGTCAACCTCACTGCCCCTAGCACCAAGACACGGTGCGAGGTTTCGGCAGGCAAGCCAGAGTTGGTTCTAATCCACCTAGAAATCCATTCACTCTTGTTTTCCCTTAAGTTTACCGATGTCTGTTGTTGAAGAGCCTCATACATGACAGGACCAGTGTTTTTGACTTTCTAGCAAGTGTAGAAAATACACTTTCAGTTGTTACTTATCCCCAGTACCCAGACCAAGTTGCCCTTCAGCATGGCTCCAGGGATCCTCATCGCTTACCCGATGTTAGGTTTGCTTTCTTTCTGTCTGCCAGATAATCTCTTCCTTGACACAAAATCTGGTAGTCACAGGTCAGTAGGAAACAGCAACTTGGCCACAAATTGGAGTATATTCATGGCACACTATAACATGTTGGAAGCTTTTCCCACTGTCCACCTTCCTACACCCTCTCAAGTTGGAGGCCGGCATCTGTGCTTACGTGGGTAAAAGCTGTGGGTATTCGCTTGATTGGCCTAAGTGCTTTGAGCAGCTCCATCTAGCTTCTCCCATTAGGGGTGAATTTAGGTAGATTCGAGATGGGTGGAGGGGCGGGGGGCAAACGGAAGGTAAAAGGTTTCATCACTTAATAATGCCAATTTTATCATCACTTAGCATAACAACTTCCATTAGGGTAATAAGACATTAAGTATATGTTGATTGCAAATAAGCCGGTTACATTTGCTAATTGTAAGAAGACTGATTTTTTTTTTCTTCTCGCTATCCAAGTTGTAATTTCAAACCATCTCCGTTTCCTAAGAACAGGGCACATCAAAGGAAGGTGGCGCATGGGCCATAGAGACAGAAAATGAGATTTTGGAGGTATTTGGCAAGTGACTGATTGCATGACGAAAATAAATGAGAATTCGTCTCCGGAAATGAAGGATGTAAACGGCTCGCCCTAGCCGATTCGTTCTCGCCTTCTCTCCCTCGGGGTCAAATTAATATGTTTACTACCGATAAGCTGATTTAGATCTCCGAGGATGTTGGTGCTACATACAGTCGCTCGGTACTGGGATCTCCCCTGAACACTTCCACTGAGATGAAGTCGCCGGCCTCCGCACTTCAGGAATTGTCCATCACTGTGAAGTGCTGGTCTGAGGAAAAGTGAGGCTTAGGGACATGAAGTTGTTTAGGATTGTCACAAGCAATCCTGTACATACAACTAGCCAGCTCTCAGTGGCAGCCACCGCTCTGTGGGAGTAACATCCCCTCTGCTACAAGTGAGGTGCATCTAGACTGTCGGTCCACATGGGCCAAATTCAAATGGTTTGTTTCCGATGTGATAAAATACACCCCTGACTGTTTTCGAAGATCCTAAATTATAAACGTCTGGAACCCCTGAGTAGAAAGCAGACTTTTCTGAGCATTGCTGGCCAAACCTCCCAAGGAACAGCCACACCAGAACCTGGGTCTTTTTAAGAGTGGCTCTCAGTGTTCTATCTGCTAAGCTAGGGCTGATTTGAAGGGGCAGCCTAGCTCACCTATCTCTTGCCTCTGCACGACTCCTATCAGATCAATGTGCGGAAGCGCCCAGGCAGCCCCAGGTGTGGGGTACACTTTAATGCCTGCAGGGTTACTGCAACACTACTATTGCCAAGAACCCTGATAGGCAAGTACAAGGGCCACCTGCCTACTAAACACACTTGGCCACGTCTCCCAAGTTTCTCTGGCTTCCTTTCTAGAGCTAATGAAGTGTGAGCATAAATTTTTGCCTCCCTGCAAGTTTCCAGAGCTCGGTAAAAAGCTTAGAGTATGTCAGATTCTAACACTCCCAATGACCCACGGACGCTGCTACTGTGTGCAGGGTTTACCAAGCTCAAGGTCTAAAAAGTGGAGATCCAGAAGGTCCGAGCCCAAGAAAGTCCAGAAACTTCTTAAAACAAGGGTTTTCCTTGATTTTGATCATTTTCATTCACATAAAGTAATTAAATGTGTGCATCATTTTTAGAGATTTCCAGAGACCTGGTAGAAGCAAGGTTTCTGTACTTCTCGGGGAGCTTGACCCTGGATAGAGATGGTCCCTACTCTTGTCCCCAGTCCCTTCAGACTGCAAGTTGTATTGTAAGAATCTAAAACCAGGGGCTAGAGAGAAGGCTCTGTGGCCACTGGCTGTTTTTCCAGAGGTCTGGGTTTGATTCCTAGCAAACATGTGACAGCTCACGACTGTTGTCACTTCAGTTCCAGGGGATCTAGCATTCTCTTTTGACCGCTATAAGCACCGGGCATACATATGGTACACGACATATATGCAGGCAAAACACTCCAATACTTTAAGGAAATGTGTACAAAGGAGGTACACCCGCCTGTGTGGCTCAAACTGCCTGTAGCAACAGCCTTACGGAAGCCTATATTCTCTTTGGTCTCCATGGGTGCTGAACTCATGTGTGCACTTCATTAAGCATTAAAAAGTTGCCTGAATGCCAGGCAGTGGTGGTACATGCCCTTAATCCCAGCACTCAGGAGGGAGAGGCAGGCAGATCTCTGAGTTTGAGGCCAACCTGGTCTATAGTGTGAGTTCAGGACAGCCAAGGCTACACAGAGAAACCCTGTCTTGAAAAAACAAAAATAAACAAACAAAAAGCTCCATGGCTTCCCCAGGTGGTTTTGGTGGTGGTGAGGATAGTGGTGGAGGTGGAGGTGGTGGTGGAGGAGGTGGAGGAGGAGGTGGAGGTGGAGGAGGTGGAGGTGGAGGAGGAGGTGGAGGAGGTGGAGGTGGAGGAGGTGGAGGTGGAGGTGGAGGAGGTGGAGATGGAGGTGGAGATGGAGGTGGAGGAGGTGGAGGTGGAGGAGGAGGTGGAGGAGGAGGTGGAGGAGGTGGAGGAGGTGGAGGTGGAGGAGGTGGAGGAGGTGGAGGAGGTGGAGGTGGAGGTGGAGGAGGTGGAGATGGAGGTGGAGATGGAGGTGGAGGAGGTGGAGGAGGTGGAGGTGGAGGAGGAGGTGGAGGTGGAGGTGGAGGAGGTGGAGGAGGTGGAGGTGGAGGAGGTGGAGGAGGTGGAGATGGAGGTGGAGGAGGTGGAGGAGGTGGAGGAGGTGGAGGTGGAGGTGGAGGAGGTGGAGGTGGAGGAGGTGGAGGTGGAGGTGGAGGAGGTGGAGGTGGAGGTGGAGGAGGTGGAGGAGGTGGAGGTGGAGGAGGTGGTGGAGGTGGAGGAGGTGGAGGTGGAGGAGGAGGTGGAGGTGGAGGTGGAGGAGGTGGAGGTGGAGGAGGAGGTGGAGGTGGAGGTGGAGGTGGAGGAGGTGGAGGAGGTGGAGGAGGTGGAGATGGAGGTGGAGGAGGTGGAGGTGGAGGTGGTGGAGGTGGAGGTGGAGGTGGAGGTGGAGGAGGTGGAGGAGGTGGTGGAGGAGGTGGAGGTGGAGGTGGAGGAGGTGGAGGAGGTGGAGATGGAGGTGGAGGAGGTGGAGGTGGAGGTGGAGGAGGTGGAGGAGGTGGAGATGGAGGAGGTGGAGGTGGAGGTGGAGGTGGAGGAGGTGGAGGTGGAGGTGGAGGTGGAGGAGGTGGAGGAGGTGGAGGTGGAGGTGGAGGAGGTGGAGGAGGTGGAGGTGGAGGTGGAGGAGGTGGAGGAGGTGGAGGTGGAGGTGGAGGAGGTGGAGGAGGTGGAGGAGGTGGAGGAGGTGGAGGTGGAGGTGGAGGAGGTGGAGGTGGAGGTGGAGGTGGAGGAGGTGGAGGAGGTGGAGGTGGAGGTGGAGGAGGTGGAGGTGGAGGAGGTGGAGGTGGAGGTGGAGGAGGTGGAGGTGGAGGTGGAGGAGGTGGAGGTGGAGGTGGAGGTGGAGGTGGAGGAGGTGGAGGAGGTGGAGGTGGAGGTGGAGGTGGAGGTGGAGGTGGTGGAGGTGGAGGTGGAGGTGGAGGTGGAGGAGGTGGAGGAGGTGGTGGAGGTGGAGGAGGTGGTGGAGGTGGAGGAGGTGGAGGTGGAGGAGGTGGAGGTGGAGGAGGTGGAGGTGGAGGAGGTGGAGGTGGAGGAGGTGGAGGAGGTGGAGATGGAGGAGGTGGAGGTGGAGGTGGAGGTGGAGGAGGTGGAGGAGGTGGAGGTGGAGGAGGTGGAGGAGGTGGAGATGGAGGTGGAGATGGAGGTGGAGGTGGTGGAGGTGGAGGTGGAGGAGGTGGAGGAGGTGGAGGAGGTGGAGATGGAGGTGGAGATGGAGGTGGAGGTGGTGGAGGTGGAGGTGGAGGTGGAGGTGGAGGAGGTGGAGGAGGTGGAGATGGAGGTGGAGGTGGTCATGGAGGTGGAGGTGGAGGAGGAGGTGGAGGTGGAGGAGGTGGAGGAGGTGGAGGTGGAGGAGGTGGAGGAGGTGGAGATGGAGGTGGAGGAGGTGGAGGAGGTGGAGGTGGAGGTGGAGGAGGTGGAGGTGGAGGAGGTGGAGGTGGAGGTGGAGGAGGTGGAGGTGGAGGTGGAGGAGGTGGAGGAGGTGGAGGTGGAGGAGGTGGAGGAGGTGGAGATGGAGGTGGTGGAGGTGGAGGTGGTGGTGGAGGGAGAAATGGTGGTGGAAGTGATGTGTGCAATCTCTCCTTTGCCACCTTTTTGGGTGGTGACAGTCTTGCCATGTGGAACAGGGCTCAAAAGCACAACGCAGACCCTGCTGTTCCAACACTGACAATCTTTATATTAACAAGAACAGAGTCTAATTATTCTAAATTCTGCCAAAATTAGACCCAACTGTTCAATTTTCCACGTGTTCTTCTTAATTAGGAATGAAATGAAAGAGAAAATGAAACCATCAAAATTATATAAATAAAAGCAGATGGAATCCAGTTTGGGGAGGTCTGCTCTGTAATAACATTCCCTTTAATAAAATTCATTGGTTAATTTGATTGATAAAAGCAGCGCTGAAATTAAATAAGAATTAACATACACTTGGGTAAATATTTGTAGCTTTCTTCATGTGCTGCCCTGATAAAGGTAATTTAGCTTAAAAGCAGCCGTCATCTCTCTCCATAACTGAGAAGGCATTACTAATTGTGTGTGTTAATACGGTACAATATGGGATTGAATAGGGATTTTATCTTAATAACATCTCCATTAAATTAGAGACAGTGTTGTATAACAAGAAAGATAAGTCTGTTTATTCCAAACGAGCAGAGCCAATGAACAACTGTGGGGGATGCTGGGATTACCATTTGGGCATTCCAGCAAACAACACCATTCATCGCTACTGTTGCAAGCTAGGATTTTGGGGGATAATCCAGTTTCATTGTCAGAAGTGATACTTTAATTACCGTGTAAGAGACTCTGCTCTTTCCCTTTCCCTGTCTGGAGAGTATTTCTGAAAAGAAGAGTGGGAAACGACCAAGCCCTGTTGCCATGGCAGAAGCAGCCCTCTGGGTAACTTTACCAGCCCTGTGGACACTGGGGTGTGACTGCCCAAGCTCCTTCAGAGGAGGCTGAGAAACAAGGTTAGCTGACTACAGGAATGGCGGTGGCGCAGGGCTCCAGTGCTGCACTGCCACAAAGTATCCTGGCTGTCACTTGCATGCCCAGCCTACCCTCCTGCTCCATGGGTGCCATGCTGTCCTCAGCAGTGGTCTCACCTGGACAGAATGCCAGGATCTCCCCCATCACCCCACCTCTGCTCCAAACAGAATGCTAGGGAGCAGAAGCCCAGCCCTGAAGGAGCAGGGAAGTCATCCAGAAAACCCAGTTCCCCTCCACACTTGAGCCTGGGAAAGTGTCACTCTGGTTAACGCAGCATGGGTACTACAAGCTTGCCCTGGAGGGCCCGGAGGGCATAGTATTGAACCATAGTTGTTTTGTCTGCTACTTTGTTTGTTTGTGTGTCTTTTTGTTTTAAATAACATGTCAAAATTTTCCTATTCAGAAACTGCAGCTCTGCCCTGAACAGAAAGCCACAGTGAATTGACAGGACACGCTCTCTGCTGTCACCTACCTGCCTCGAGGAATACCCACAGCCCCACATGCATGTACAGGACTTAAATGCATTTCCTAGCTTTGCCTCTAAGCAAGCACACACATGCACACACACACACACACACACATGTGCACAAGCACACACACATGACACATACCACACACATGTGCATGCACATGAACACACACACACAGACACACACACCTTCTGACAAAAGATAGCATCAATAATCAGAGCCAATATTCAGGACAAGCTCAGCATGCAAACTGTTTGGGAGTCAGTACAAGCCTCCTCCAGAATCCGCTGTCAAGGGAGTCAGTCTCCAGCAGTAGACGCCAACCCTATTTTTATACCAGCCCTACTGAATTCTTGATATCCAGCAAAGAAGGGAGGAAATCACAGCTTAACATAAAATGGAAGATGTAACGAAACCTCACCAACAGCTTAGTATCATAAGGAGACAGATGGAAAACTTCTCTCCAAAGATGGCTGCTTCTAGAATTCCAGAAGGAGCTCGGGGTAGATTGGCCGGTGGGAGGCTGCGAAGCTCAGGTCTGAATTTCAATGAGATAGGAACACTTTTTAGTTTAAATGCAAGATTTCATTTATCTCTCTTCTAGGAAACAGGGAGATCACACCATTCATCGGTTTCATCTAGGACTGAAAAAGCAACAGTCCAAACCATAGGCTCTCCCTCAGTGTCTGAATCCATCAAAGAACAGAAGAAGCTGCTGGCGCTTTGTTTCCTGTAGAAGCACCACAATGCCATCACCTGTTCAGGAGCAGGAAGGAAGAACATTCCAGGGTGTTATCAGGGAGCCAGACTGTTTGGATGAAGAAATTATTTCCATGAATAAAAACACTGCCAGCTATTGGCTCACAAATGGGTTGAGAGGCCAATAGCTACTTCTCAGGGTCCCAGGGGTCTAACATCCCAAAATGCAACGCGGTCGGCATGGTTCAGAACCCGGAAGAGAGTGCTGCCGAGCTCTACTATGTCATAAGACAGCCCAGATTATGCAAACCTCGTTGTCCTCATGGGAAAAGAAACCAGACTCCCACAAAACACAGGTCATCTCATTTATGCCAAATCTGGGCCATTTGGCTCTCTGGACCTTCCTTCCCAAGGTGTCCTTCAGTGAAGGACAGGAGGTCCTCTGTAAGAGGCAGATATAAGCCTCGTACTTCTCTCCTCAAACCCCATCCCATCAACAAAGAGCTTCGCGTGTGGACTGCGGCACCTCAGTGGTTTATCCAGTACCCATCATCCTGTCAACATGACTTCAATATTAGAATGGCTCCACGGTCCTCAAGGCAAAATTTGCATAAAATACCCTGATTAGGGTTTGGGGATTGTCCAAAGTACATCTCTTGGATGACATTCTTTGGGGGATTTATGCTAATAGGTCGTCCAAATCTTCACCATAATTATGGGCCGTCGCATCCTGTGGCCCGGTTCCTCTAAAGCCTAACTCACTTTTTATGTGAGTCATGCATTTCAAAACAATGAACGCTCGCTTCTCCTGGAAGTGCTACAGACAATGGGTTGTTCCAACCTACCCAGCATGCTGCACCCGACTTTTTAACCCACTACGCATTAGAGTACAAATGAATCGTGGGCATGAACAGCCAAGTGCAAATTCCAAATGTTAAAAGATAGAGTCGGAAAAAAAGTGAACTTACCTCTGAATTACAAGAAAGCATAGGAAATGGTATGTCAAAAATACATTCCCTCCCCCTTTAAACGAAGAGAAGCAGCACCATGAGAAATTAATAACCGAACGCTGTGATGGTGTCAGTTATTCTGATGTCGGGCTTGAGGATCATTCATGGGGAGATGCTGGAAGGGGGAGATGGATTCCCCATCTTTTGGCGTTTCTGTGACCATGGCATGTAGGTAAGGGTAGTGATGGTGTTCCAGACAATAGAACATCTCGGGGCTTTGTTCTCAACGTGTCAGAGTAATTGCTCCTTATGTATTCTTTATCTAGAATCTTAAAATTCGTCACATAGACATCTCTCTAACTTGCCTTATAGGATCTTATTTTTGGAGTCTTTCCAGGGAAAAATGTAGGTATAACCATTTCCTATGAACTTCAGAATACGCGTCTCACGGAAAAGGACATTACCATACAAGACACATTTAAAGACAGTTCAAGGGCGACTACAAACCCAACAGCTTAAGAGATCTATCTAGTTATCCTGTAGCTTGTGTGGTATGAGGAATCTGGCCATGCCTAGCTGAGCTCTCTACACAGGGCTGTAGAAGGCTAGAGTCAGGTTGTCAGCCAGGGTCACGTTTCCATCTGACGCTTGACTGGGGAGGAATCTGTCTGTCTGGATAGAGCTCAGTCCTTACAGCTGTAAACCATATACTGGAGGCTGCCTTCAGTAGCTGGAGGTCACATCTCTCTCTCCCAATGTACCCAACCCACACATGGTAACTTGACTTTTCAAAACCAGCAAGGGAGTAAGAGACCCCAGCAAGATGGTACTACAGACTCATGTTATACCAGAGTCATGCATGGTGTGTATGTAGCCATCAACCTCCAGTTAGAGAGGAGAAAGTCTATTCTTTAAAAGGTGTCACACAAGGAACCCCCAAAACTGCATCCAGGGATTGAGGCTGGCACTGTTCTCAGTATAACCGATGACAGCTTGTCTTATGCTGGTAATATTAATTTGATCATTTGATGAAGGTAAATTATAACATGCGTTTCATCCATTAAATTTACCAATTTTTCCCATTGCAATTACTCAGTCGCAGCCGGTTCCTTGAAATAAGTGACTCTTAGGCTGGCCCAATGCTCACACACTGTGCTGGTTGCTAAACTGTGATTTTTGAAACCATGTATGTTACTCCAGGTTCTCCAAAGGACAGAACAGAGAGTGGGAAAAGGTTCACTAATATGTTAAAATGGTTTTATTAGACTGCTTTACAGGAAGGTGTCTGGGTAGTTCAGCCTGACTGTTCTACATCAAGAGGCTGAGAATCTATAGTTGTTCAGCCCATGAGGCTGGGCGTCTCAGCAGCCCCAGTCGTATACTAGACCCCTGGAGGGCTGCCAACCTTCCATCTAAATGAGAACCCTGAAGAAGTTGGCTCCAATTCCAGTAAAGGAATGCCTCAGTACTAGCATAGATGAACTTGTCGGCCAGCTTAAGGGCAAGCAGGCAAAAAGCAAAACTTCCTTCCTTCATATGTTTTTGTTTTTGTTTTGATGCAGGCTGCCACCAGAAAGTGTGGCCCAGAATAAGGGTGGGTCTTCTTGCTCCAGATAAGCTGATTAAGAAAAATCCCTCACGGGAATGCCTGAGCAAGTGCCACTTGGTCTTAGTTCATTTCAGATGCACTCTAGTTGACAACCAAGATCAACCACCTCCACCCCACAATCCACGTTTGTTGGCATTCTGCAGTGAGGAAGGGTTTCCCATCCTCCTGTACGTTTACACATTCCTAATGTTCACTGAGGAGTCAGGTTGTGCTGCAAGATGGGGTTTAACGTGTGCCCAGATGTGGGTGCAGGAGTTATGCTATTCCAATGGATTAAAATAGAATAATGTCACATTTTTACTTTGGTGCTCAAATTGCTCCAGATTTGGTCAGTGGCAACCTTTACAGATTGGCTTCTGTGCTTTAAGTCTGTTGAGCGTGCCCTGACAATTCTCCCAGTACTTCCTGGTTGCAGACTGACCGGTTCCATCCTGTCTGTCTCTGCCATTTTCCCAGGTGTCTCTGGTCTCTGGTTCTGGGGAGTGATAGTCACAGACCAAGATCAGTGTGTGTGTCAGAAAGTTTGAGGTAGCAGTACGGGGTCAGTACAGTGGTTGAGACTCTGGATAACTGTTCTAAAGTCCTTGAGAGACTAAGAGGTAACCCAGGGACGAAGTTTCTCATGCAAATAGAGTAACATCTAACTGATTTCATTCTTTCTACTCACTGACTCTATTTATAGATTGATAATAAAACAGTCAGGGGGGTTTAGATGTCCTTTATAAAGTATACACTTGGGTAATATAGAGGATTCATGGCCTTGAGGCCATGCAGGCCATTGTCTATTAGGCCAATGAGACCCCTAGAACCCCAGTAAATGGGCGATCATAGAACCTGGTCTAGAAGCCAGTTTTCCAGGCTTCCTCCAGAGTCCTCAGTCCCACTTGAGATACACAAGACAATCCGTCTCTTTGGATTGAAGCTTTCCACAACCCCTCTGTGTCTTGCCTTGCTGAGGAGCTGAACATCCTGATCAAGCCCGTGTGGATATCCATTCCTTGCTAACAGTTATCAGTGTGGAGTCTGGTGGGTAGTCTCTTGTCAACAGAGTCCTGCTAGGTCTTGTGAGTTCTGAGCATTCTCATGGCTGGTTTCCAATCTGTCCAGCACACTTTTAAAATCGCTGACCACTTGTATGAAGCTTGTAATGTAGTAGTGGGGGGGGGGTATGTAGGTATCCAATTTTGCCCTGAGGTTCTCTGGGTCTTTCCCTGTGAGAGTCTGTGGTATTGTTTCCTCACTTTTTCAAAACTAAAGTTTTCTTTAAAAAAAAAATCTGAATAAAACGGAGTTACAGAGATTTTAATCTGTGCCCAGATTCCCCACCACCACCACCCCCACATATTTCGGCTGTAATCACCTCAGCCACCTTGGAAGGGGGACTATGGTTATCTTTTCCTTTCCAGATGAAAAACTTGGTACAAAGGAGACAAGCAGCTTTGTCTGAAGCCACACTAAGGATGTGGCCCTGAGAGAGCTGGATGGTCCCTGATCTGTGGCAAAGCAAAATCTTCTATCCTAGGGAACTCAAAGGAGTTGACACCCTAAAAGGCTGAGGCAAGAGGTCTAAGAACTCACTGGGCTTCTCAGCCCCTGGGTTGACATGAGTTCCCAGACACAAGAATGCTCCTTGGTGCTTCTCCTGATCTGTTTCCCAGCCTGTCTCTCTCCCTATCCATTAACCCCCAAGAGAGCTCCTCGCTGGCGTCAAGCCCCCTCCGCTTATAGGAGTAACTTCTTGGACTCCCTGCCTCTCTAAAAGGACTTATTTCTACTTTCCTGCTTCTAATTTTCAGCACATTTTTCTGGTGGAGCCAGACCTCAGTTTGGCTAGAGGCAGACAGTGAGGCACCCTGGAGGTTTCCCCTTGCATATTTTGGAAGTGAGCCCAGGGACTGCTAAGGGCAGTCTCACCCTCTGCTGTGAGTGCTGTGCTCCATAGACTTCGACTCCGATCCCAGCATCTGTCCTGGGAAGTACTTAGGGGCAGTGCCTAGGAATGGAAACACTACCACTCAGGGCCCAGCCAAGTTTAATCTGCACTGTGGGACAGACATTCAAGTAAAAACATTTTAATGACTCATAATCGGGCTTACAGCAGGGGTTCTAGAAAGTGATTAAGAAATGACAAAGTTAGAGCCAGGTTCTGACACGAGGCCGGCCTTGTTGGCTGTGGGACTCAGGTGCCTCACCTAACTTGGAGAGAGGTTAAACATTTGTGACACCCTCTCACAGGGGCCACTTCATTCTGAAGCTAATGAAGGTCGTGCATTTTGAATTTCATTTTATACAATTTGTTTGAGAGGGCACCTTTCCTTACACATACTTGAAAGACACAGACTCCCTTTGGCCCTGTGTACCTGTTTTTGTGAGGAATCGGATATAATAGCACCAGTAGCCACGGCTCCCACAACTCGGATCCAAAAATTCTTTGGAAGAAAACCATCGCTGCTGTATTTCTCCAGCACAAACTTAACCTTTTCACAACTGTCTGCTCCCCTGAAACCATGTAGGTAAAAGTGCTTGGGAATGGCCAAGTTTTGTTTGAATGTTGGGGGGAATGAGCCTTGCTTTGGGGACTTGCTCCTCCAGCATGGTAGATCAAGCAAGAGTGTTCCAAAGGCAGAGATGCCCAGACTCAACTCCAAGCCCACTGACTATCTGGGAGTTGGATCCAGACCTTGGCACTGAGTTTATGTCTCAGATGATGCTCCCATGCAGTCAAGGCTGAAAATCCATGTTTCAGCAATCGTCCTGGACCTCCCAGACCTTGAGCTTCTGTAGCTTTAAGCTGTTTTCCCTGCCGTTCATTTTGTGCTTAACAGTTGCTTCCTGGTCGTTTGTCTGATTGTTTCTCCCTTCCGAATTGGAGGTAAGGGCCTCAACAACATCTTCCCTCCCATCTCTCCAACACCATCAGGCACTGAAGCATCTCCAAGACTGAGATCAGGAGAAGGCAGTTGTCAGCTTGTGTGAGAAGACTTTCTTCTGGGGAAACATAACACACAAAGGAACTGACCCCAGATAGGGAGCCCAAGACCAGAGTAAGGATACCACCAAAGTCCAACTTGGTGAAGCAGTAAGTTTTATTGAGGTTACTTACAGGAAGTATGGGTGAGGGGTTACTTACAGGAGCAGAAGTGACTCAAAGACAGCTATATTGACAGGGCCCACCCTGGCACAGGAGACAGCTTGCATAGCTGGGAACCTGAAGCACACTGCATAGTCTGTGGTCAGCTCAATAGGTTGGCGAGTGTCCTTTCTAAGTGACTCGGTTGGTGTAAACCTCTTTTAGGCAGCTCTGTTGGTTTCTGCTTCTTCCAGGCAGGTGGTCTTGTCTCAAGAGACTTCTTTGCAGCTTTGCTTGTCTGAGAATAACTCTCAGCTATCTATTGCTTAGTCTTTGGAGGGAGAGTCCTAATGAATTTGTTCAGCCTCAGGGACTTCCTGGAGCTATTTTGAGTTGTCTTCTGGCATAAGGAGCCAATCTTGGAGGAAACTACACAATCATGTGCTGAGGTTTAGCTTTGCGGGGCCGCTGGTTCAAAGTCTAATTGTGTTTTAGGAACCCCCATCTTGCCTAAGACCCATAAAACACCTGCAAAGGAATAGGATCATCTGGCCTCTATTCTACAGGGTGAGGAGAAGCTTAAAGAAATGAAGTGTCTTGCCCAAGGTGATGGGGCTACCTAACACTGGAGCTGTGTTGTTCACCACCCCCCCCCCAGTCATGTCTCCTGAAGACATATGTTTGTCTCTGAAGCATGGTGCTCTATGTCTTTGTCAAAGAAAGGAACTGTGTTGGGTACAAGGTTGAAGTTGCAGCTCAAGTGGTGAATACGAGGGTCAAAGTTGCCCTACTGTCTCACTGCTAAGCCTGCCTGCTTTTCTGAGGTCTCGCTCAAGAAAGGATTGATTTTCCCTTTTCTTCTTTCCTTCTCTTTCAATACTCAGCAAAGCCTCAAGGTGCTTGCACTGACTGTCTTTCTTTCTCTGAAGACCTACCCACCCCTAAATACATCTGCTTAACATTGCTAACCTACCTGCTTTCTTAGACCCCTGATTCAAAAAGTCAAGGCTATCTCTTCTTCTGATCCATCTCTCTCTTCCTGGCAACTGCTGGAATCTATACCTTGTTTGCCCTACGACTCTTCTCTCAAACCCAAATAAAATGTTCTTTGAGTTGCCAAACAAACAGAAAAAAAGAAAAGAAAGAAAGAAATTTATAGCTTCATCACTCAGTTCCTGACATAATTCCTGCTCTCTGTAGGGTCAGGCTTAGCTCAGCTATGAAGTTTGGGTGTTTTCCTGTGTTCTACCTGATATAAATTAATATTAAAATGACCAGTGCTTGCTTAGAAGCTGATTGGAGGCTTTCCTTTTTCTAGAATGAAATCATCATTCTCTAATCATATCATTTGAAAGTTCCAGATACTCTCTCCAACCTCCTGCATTTCTTTTCAGTACAACCTCTATAAACTACTATTTGAAAAACCATCTACCTGAAATAACAAGGCTGGACAGGAAAAGCATCTAAACCTGGGGAGTCTCTTCATTTTGCTGGGACAAGGACGGCAAACTAGTTCAAGAAGATTCAGGCAGTGGTATAAATCACCCCTTTGATGATGCTTGTATCTGTGAAATATATACCTTTCCACACTCCCATGTTCTAGCCTCATACAACTCGGAACTTAAAACTTGCCTCGTGCCTGTGACTTGAATCAACAATGCAAAGTTTATCTTCTAAGATGTTGTTCTTTAGTGTTTTGGGAGAATGGCATGAGGCATGTTTTAAAAATGTCCTTTGGTGGATGAGTGCTGAGGCCAAAGCATGGCTCAGAAATCTAGCATGAAGAAATCTAACATATTATACATCGTGAAATACAGATAATAGACTTAGTATCATAGACCAAGCTACTGCAGCACTGCCCAATCCTGCCTGCTTCCTTTCCTATGAGTCTCCAGTCTTATCTCCATCAGTGGAGGATTTCTGAACTCTTCTTCGTCTCCCAGGATCAGCGTCCAGGAGAAAAACAGGACAGAGAGTAGGTAAGAGTAGAGTAGGTAGCATCTCAGCTATGAAGCTGTGTTGAAGGCCTCAGCTAACCCCACATTGAGCTCTGGAGTGAAATGGGCTCCTATCTCTGTTCTAATCATTTACCTGGGAGTGTCTTGAAAGCCATGAACAATCTTCCAGTGCGAAGATTTGACATGGTTTGTCCTTCAGAGGTTCAAGTTTTATATGGTAAACCTTGTCTCTAGGATGGCAGACTGGGGTGGTAGAACTCTTGAAATGTAGGACCCCGTGGATGGCATTAGGTCATAGAGTCCTAGCCCTCAGAAGGGATTAATGAAGACCCAACATGACTATGCAAGCTTTCAGAAGAGTATGTTATTATATACAAGCCTGGTGTGTCCCTTAAAGTCTTCCTCCCCATTCTTGGCTCCTCATTCTTATTCATGCTCCCTAAGACTGTGTTACCATTCCTCCAGACATTCACCAGAGCCAAGGAGATTCTGGTGTAGGGCTCTCAAACTTCCAGACCTAAATGAACCAATTTGCTTCTTAACATGCTCAACTTCTTCATAGCAACATAAAATGGATCCAGACACCCAACATTTGAAGGTATCAACCTTTCAGTCATGAAGGAGACCTGTCAACCATGAAGATGACCTGGGGGTGGTCTTTCACAGTCTATCATGGTTCTCATTACTGTTCAGCTTTCTCGCTTTGGGATTTGGTGTAACTACACATCATAACCTTCCCTGTGTCTGAGGAAATCTAGAGCCTTTCTTCGTGATGTTTGCTACCCCCAAAGTCATCCAAATGGGCTCTGCTGGTGTTCTGTACAAGAGCCATGTGATACTTGAAAGCAATGATCTTCATGTGGGACCACAGCAAAGACGTGGCAGATGCATTCCTGAGGGCTCTTCTGAGACGCTGTGTAAACTAAACTCTATTGAAGACATTTCTATCCTCTCCACGGTACCCTTAGAAAGTTTCCAGTCAACCTTTATAATTAGCCACTAAGTAGACCCTGTGTAGCTATCATTCCACTTTCCAGACAAAGAGAATTAAAAACACTCAGAAGGTCAAATAAGTTGCTAAAGGTCTTGACTAGCCAGTGGTGGAGCCAGGACACAAACAAAGGAACTCTGATCCCAAATATCTCATGAACTTCAGGAACACTCACCGTGAAAGCGGGAGCCGGGTCACAACTGAGAGACGCAAACTGGCTACCATGGCCTTGTCTCGGGAGTCAAGGTCTTGGCCAGCTCTGCTTGGAGGCAGAGGCTTTACACCTTGCGTCAGCAGGAGGTTTTGGCCATTCCTACCCTGGCATCCTAACACTCCATGGTTTCTTGAAAGAGGGTCCTCAGTGAATACTCTATGCATCACATTGGCCAGTCTAAATCATGTTTTGCTTACGAAGGAATGGAGGTGCAGAGAAACGCAGTCACATGGCCAAGGTCATTCCATACAATGTTCTTTGCATGCTCAGGAAATATCATTCTCTTACGGTGTGTGTTTACGAACCTCCCCAGATGTCTGCATAAAAACACAACGATACACTTCTCCTCATTTCCCACAAGGGCTTTACTCCAACGTGGATGTTTTCGCAAGCACAGGCAGGAGATCCCAAGATCACAGAAAAGCTAATTAGCAGATATATAAATGTCCTCGACTACATCTGGCATCCTCCAAGTCTTAACTATGGTTAGAGGATCATACCCCACCTCCCTGGGATTCTGATATATAGAGGACGAAGAGACTGAATCACATTGCTAGAACAGCTGATGGGGTGGGACATGGAGTTTACATTTCCGTGAGACCCTCCCTCCAATCTCAGTTCACTGCTCGTGACACTGAAAGGCCCCCTTGCCAGCCAGGGAAAATGGAAACGGGGATGACAAAGGCCCGGTGATAAAGGTGATATTATGTTTCATGCTTGCTTATAAAAGTTTGACCACCCCACTTTTATCCAGGTGTCCTATCCTGCCTTCCAAGGTCACTGCTTCTCAGTCCTGCCTGCCAGCAGGACATATTTTATTCTTGTCTTTCTCCCACACTCACCCTTGCATCCTACCCCTCCCCCACCTCCATGCTTCTAAAGCAGTCATTTGCTCAGGCACTAAAACCCCGAGTACACCAGAAAGACACAATTCTGATTATTTTAGCTGTAGTACGAACCAAGCCCTTAGGTAGGCAATGACCTACATAGTGCTCAATATGGAAATGTAAGAATATTTATCTTTAAAAGCTCACTGACCTACTTCCGTAGCCACTGTCACAGGTGCTCTTGGGTGAGGTAAGGCTCTGCATGACTCCGAACAGGGCACATGCGAAAATCATTAGCGTTTCTCTTATGTAGTAATCCAGTCCAAGCATACAGCACCGGCCTCCAGCAACTCGTGCGCTCCTACGGCATGCCTTAATTCATTTGTCAGAAGGTGGCCTACATTAAAACAGAACATTCTCAAGCGCGGCCTCCTGGCATACCAATCTCGTGTATCCTCCACCAGATGTGGCCTCTGGGGGCAAATGTCTATGCTAAGCATCCTCAGGTTGGATTTACGGAAGGAATGCTTGTTGTCCTCTTAGGAAGTGCTGTAAAATAATTCTTAGATCATTATGTCATACTGGAAAGCACTAGATGTGATATAAAATCTCTTTGAGGTAAGTAGGTGAATTCTGTCCACACAGGTACAGGAGTTCAGGAGTACGAGGTAGAGTTCATTTGATTGCACATTACCTTGGATAATTGTGCCCTGTACTTTCTCCTCAGAATTGGGATGACATTTCTGTTGCTTTCACTCCCCTATGCTGCTTTCTATTATTGTGATAAAACACCATGACCAAGGGCAACTTGAAAAGGAAAAGTTTACACATCCCAATCCCAGTCCATCCTGAAGGAAAGTCAGGGAAGACACTCAAGGCAGGAACCTGGAGGCAGGAACTGAAGTATAGGGAGGGACACTGCTTACTGGCTTGGTCCTCATTGTTTGCTGAGTCTACTTTCTTTCATACCCCAGGATCACTTAGCAAGGGATGACACCACCCACAGTGGGCTGAGCCTTCCTGCACATAAATCACCAGTCAAGAAAATACCCTAGAGGGTTGGGGATTCAGCTCAGTGGTAGAGCGCTTGCCTAGAAAGCGCAAGGCCCTGGGTTCGGGCCTCAGCTCCAGAAAAAAAAAAAGAAAGAAAGAAAGAAAATATCCCAGAGAATTGCCTGCTAGAATCAATCTTCAATCTGATAGAGGCATTTTCTCAATTGAGTTTCCCTCTTCCCAGATGACCCTAAACTTATGTCAGGCTGACAAGCTCCAACCAGCATATTCGCTGTCTAGAAAGACCAACTAAATCCATATTCACATTCCACTAACTACAAACTCGGTCCGAGAGTGAGTGAGTCTTCTCACAGTTTCGACTCACAATTTCAGGAACTGAAGTCAACACTGAGATTCAAGGAAAGCTCCCGCCCATACGTTGCCCTTTGCTTCCCGACTTCCAGGGAAATTTTTAAAAGATACCCAATCTCTTGATATTTCTGTTTGTGTAGTTGTAGGTTGAATATGAACTGTCCTCACCCCCAACCTCCCAACCCCCCACGGGGCTCATTTTCTAAACCCTCAGCCCAGCTGAGGCACTATTCTGAAGGCATGAAGCTTTTGGGATGTGACTACAGTTGACAGAAATAGGTCACTAGGGAGAAACTCTGAAGGTTATTTCCACCCACGGTCCCTGCCTGCTTGCTATGGCTTTTGGTGGCTACACGTGAGTAACACCTCTTACCCTGAACTCTAAGAGAGGAAGTGATCTCTCAACCATGCCTTCTTAACCACAATGAGCGGAAACCCTCTGAAACCCTGGACCAAAATAAACGTTCCTCCCTCGTTTGATCAGAAAGTTCATCCTAGGGAAGAACCACCAAAGGTAAGAATGGAGCGAGCTTGATGTCAGTCATCCCAATGGGTACTTGTCTCTCAAATGCACGCTTTCTAAGTGTATTTTAAAGTGTATTTGAATTGCTAAGGTTCTTCAGGTAGGGGGCTGGGGGATGGGAAGTATATCGGACTCTGAATCCCACCAATGGTTAGCTCTTTACTTCTGGGAATTGAAGGACAGTCTTCTGAGTGGAAAGTGTATGATCTGAATTGGACATTTCCCAGTACGAATCCTGAAATGGCGGCCCTCAGGATCAATTTCTGGACCTTCTGCCTGTTGAGAGTTGTCCTCTCATGACCTTGATGGGGACACTGGTTCTATCACCCTGACTAAGACTCTGTGCCCTGATGTTGCATTAAACCAGGAGACAGCAGTGGGGCCACCCTTCTAGTCACCATTCTAAGTGACGTGGCTTTCTCAGCTTTAGTTTTAGGCTGTCAATCACAGGCAAATAGAAACGATTGTTTGGTTTTTTTCTATGTTGCTTTTTTATCCTGTAACTTCACTAAACTTTAGATGTTTTACCTTTTTTTCTTTCTAACCTAGATGCCTTTCTTCTCTGTCTGTTGCTTGATTGTTGTGCCCAGAGCCTTGAGCACAACTGTAAATAGATGTGATGTGAGCCATCATCCATGTCATGTCCTGGATAGTATGGGGAGCTTTTCCCCTTGAAGTATGAAGCTGACTCTGAGTTTCTATAGGTGCCCTTTATGAATCTGAGATCCTCCTCTTCTGTCCTCATTTTGATGAATGTTTTTATAATAAATAGAGTGTTGAATACTGCCAAAAGTACTCCTTGCTTCTATGGACATGGCCGTGTGGGTTTTGTTCTTTAGCCATAATCTGTAAGGCACAGATCTGGTTTTGACGGTAAAACAACCATGCATCCTTAGAACAAGTCCCAGCCCTCTGGTGTGCTCAGTTTTATGTGCCAGCATGACAGGGCCAGTACATGATCAGATACTTGGCGAAACATTAGTTATGCTTATGTCTCTGAGGGTTCCTCTGGAGGAGGTTAAAGTTTGAATGTGTACAACAGCCAAAGCTGATTTCCCTCCCCACTGTGGGTGGGCCCCATTCAACTCATCCAAGTCTTGAATGGGATAAGAGGCTTAGCAAGAAAGACATTCCTTTCTCAACCTCATGAGTGGAGACATCTGCCTTTTGTTGCTGCTGGACTTGGAGTTGCCTCAGACTGGAACCATTCCATTGACTCTCCCCAGTTCTGCCTTCTCAAGTCTTCATGCTGTGCATGGGGCAGCTAAGCTTAGACCTTCTTGAACCATGGTTACTAACGTCCTACCTCCAAGGAACATTCTTTCCCCACTCTTTCTTCTCCTAGTTTATTCCTAAGGGCATCATTTGTCAAACTGTCTCCAGATAATTGGACTTTCCTTGTCCTGAGGTCATATAAGTCTCTGTCTGAAGAATGTTAGTGCATAGAGGGAAGGGCCTTCTGGCTTCCTCTCCTGACCAAGTCACACCTGCTCTTAGCTAGGTGTCTGTGGTCTCTAAATTTCTTTCTGTTTTTACCCTTGCCTACCTGGTGTTCTTTCTCATTGCACGACCGAGGGAAGCCGAGGGAAGCCACACCTCTCAGCTGCTGACAGCCTCAGTCCTTTCTTAAGCATACTGGAGATACTCATGCCCCTCCATTTGAAATCCCCTCCATCTGGATCATTCGCTTCCCCCACAAAGAGCACACAGATTCACCCCTTTACTTCAAATGCTTAGCTAAGTGTTACATTGAAAGTGAGGACATTCCAAAGACTCATATCCGATGGTCACCACTCGGTTCAATTCTTTTTCCTCTTCTGAGTAGACCGCAGGGTGCATGAGGGTCGGTGCCTCGCTATTTGGTCTTCGCAGGGATTGCGCTCAAGCGTGTCCTCACAAAACCTTGCGTGCCGTGGCTTGGGCAAAGTTAACTGAGGTTAAGTGGAAGCGGACTATTAATGACACTGTGTTGTCACACGCTCTCCCTCAAAGTTCCGCCATCTCAAGGCATCACTCTTGTTACTGCCAGAAGGCTGGGGTGTGGAAGAAGCTGCAGGAGGGCGGAGGGTCAGCATTATTTTGTGTATCTTTGCCTCCTCTTACTGCGCTTTGATTCCAATGGGAACTGTCACTCCATTGCTTATGCCCTGGAATACCGGCCCTTTTGTCCCACCTGGTATAACTCTGATGAAATCTGTCTTCCACATACATGCAAGTGAGTCAGAAGTGGGGCCCAAGAGAAACACACATCCTGCCACCAAGTGCGCCCTCTTAGTCACCTGGTCACTTCTTAGTCCAGGTGACACCTTAGCAAGCTTCCACCCTCTTTACCCCCCTACACCCCGCTTGCCTTCCTATGTCCTCACTTGCCCTTCACTTGCCCTCCTACACACCCCACTTGTTCACCTGTCTACACCATGCTCACCCATCTACACCATGCTCACCCGCCTATCGACTCCGTTAACAGCTGTTCACATTTTCTCCCCCAGCATCCTCTCTGATGATGAACTTTCTTCCTACTCCACTGAGACAAGAGAGGCAACCAAAAAGGGACTTTAAATTCTCACCGATGAACCTCTGAACTCAGTTCCATCTGGTCCTGGATACTTGCTTGTCACTGCTACTCAGACTTGACAGGGTTCCTGCCCTAGCCCCACACTTCCACTTTGTGTCTAGTTGAATGCCCTCTCCTCCCTCCTGAGGTCTGTACTCCAGGAGTTCTTGCCGTCATAATTACCTCTCTCTATACACGAAGGCGGGTGTGCTGAAATATCTCCCAATTAAATTTTTAGAAAGTTTCTCCTGTGGCAAGCACTCTCCCCTGGGAACCATGACATTCCTCTGTTGTCCCTTATGGCCAAGCCCCTCAAGACAGGATCTACATACAGCTGCACTCTCTAGTTTGTGACTCTCTCTCCCTGCCAGTCTGATGTGACCTTCACGCTCATCATTAGCTCTGCCAGCATCTCCATGTTTTACCCACGTTGGTTCTAAGCCTTCATCTAATTGCACTAGTTCTTCCTCACAGCTTTTTCTTGACCTTGTTCTCAGGGCATCGGCACCTCCCTGTGCTCTGTCTGTCTTAAGGTCCCTTCTATATCGTCCCTCTTCATCACTCTGACCTGGGATGCCTGGGGCTTGGCTCCCAACCTAGGCTCCTCTCTGTACACATCCCCTCCCTGGAAGGGGTTACTATCTATTTCATTCAGGATGTGCAGAGCAACCCTTTTACAGGGGAAACACTGGATACAAGTATTGCTGTGGATACATCATGCTGACTGTATCTATCTCTGAGCTCCGCCCCAAGTCCTTCCTTGCAGCCTTCAAATTCAGATCTCTGGCCCAGGGCACTTTCAGGGCTGGCAGACTCATAACCAGCTGTCTGCTTTCACACTCGTCTGGCTCAAGTATCATCTCCAGCTTCCTAAATCCAGGACAGGATTCTGGAGCAATTGTGCCCATTTCTACATCTGAAATGAATACCACAGTTCTTTAAACAAAATGAAGACAAACAAAAACAAAGAAAAACAAGTAAATCATGTTCAACTGTTCCTGACTTCTTTTTCTTTCCAATACTGAGGGCAGTCAATTCCTCAAGGTACATTAAAAAAGTAACCACTTGTCCTCGCCTTGGTAGGATCATTTCTATGACCTCACTGGCCTCCTGGCGTCCCTTACACCCCTCTATAATCTGCTAAACAGGAGGCAGAGAGCAGGGACTTCTGTAAAAATGCTCTCTGTCTTAGGTCATTCTACAGTGGCTTCATATCTCCTTACCGGGTCCTTGGCCAGCTGTGTGATCTCCTTCCTGACTCCTTCTCACCTGTCACATGTCAGACACAATGGCCTCCATGACTCTTCTCTCATGCTTATATGAAGGCCTTTACATCTTCCATACCCCATGCTTGGATTCTAACCCCACTGTCAGCTCCCCAGCTTGTTCCCGGAATCTTCCTAGAGTCTAACCAACCAGATTGGCTCAGGGAACATCCTCTGTAAAATGGAGTGCACTCCACCGCCCTGACCATCTTCACTTCCTGGCATCATTTTTTTCCACAGCACACTAATCCTATCGATTTGTTCATACCTGTCTGACATCTCCTTCTTACGGGGGTGTGTACACACTTCAAAGACGGTCCTTCTTTCTGACTGAATTACTACTACAGCCATGGTGACTGACACAGAATCTACCCTCCCCGCCATGGGCTGTGCTGACACGAAGGAAGAATCATCTACAAACTGCCATTCATCAAAAATCTATTCCTCGTGGCAGAAAGAGGACTCAGTAAATTATATCTGGACTTCTTGAGGGAGATGGGCAGACATCAAGGTGGGAGGAAATGCTCACAGATGCTACTCAAATCATAAAGCAATTTAAGAAAAAAAGAGAGTTCTGACTAGGGAGGACTTTAACCCACCTAGCAACCCAGGGAAACAAATTAAAAGAATTCTGGGATACCACTTTCCTGATAAAAAAATTATCACCTATTTTTCTTTAAACACAGCAGCACTGTGTTCTGCAGAGGCATCCATTAGTGACCCTTACTCCATGGGATGTAATTTCATGCAGCGCCTTTGGGAAGAAACAGATGGGTGTATGTTGTTCGCCTCAGAATGTTCATTCTTTTTGCTCTGCCAATTCTCCTGGGAACAGCACTGCAGAATATGTCTGCAGCGGGGGAGTAAAGGACAAGAAAGATAACTACATGTGTGGTAAAGGCCTGGAAGTCATGCTTGTTAGGAGGTGGCCACACGGGGTCTGGAAAATGCCACACACGACCTGAAGGAGCCCGTGGAGTCTCAACTTCTGCACAGAACCATGGGCTGGGTCTTCTCCGACTGCCTTTTCAAAGGCTTAGTTAAGCAGCTCTTCTGAAAGCACTTGCATTTCCCGACTGCTGTCCTCAGCACCAGGGGGACACGCAGCTATCATTTAAACATTTTAAATGTGTTTAGCTGTACGCCAGGATTGAGCATATTACAACACTTTCAAGGGTACATGTAGCACACTATTCAAATTCATCAATTCTTACCTGTCTTATTCCTCACTTCCCCATCCTTCCATCCCCTTCACTTAGAGTCCTCCTCCTTCTGTGATGTCTTGATCCAAGTGGACTTCATAAATGAAATAAAATGAATACAATATGTGTCTTCCTGAGTCTGGTTTATTTTATTCAACACCATGGTCTCTAGTTCCATCAAGTTTCTTGTAAATGTCACAACTTTGTTCTTCTTTATGGCTGTATAATACTCCACCTGTCTATCTTTTCTTTACCCATTCATCTGGGAATGGGCACCAAGGGTGACTCCATATTGTCATTTGTGACTTATATAATGGTAAACGTCTGTACATACATCCTGTTAGAAGTCCTATGCTCAGTTTTTGATAAATAACAACACTTAATATCTACTCAAGGGCATTAAGGCATATGAAGTGTTTATCTTTTTACTAAAATGCATCCATTTTTTTCAGATTAGGAATAACCCATTCCTGAGAAGTATGGTCAATAGGAGAAGCTCCAGGATGGGCAAACTATTCTCAGGATCAAGGCTGGCAGCTCATGAGATGTTGGACTCTGGAATCCAAAAGGGGGACATGACAGTGAGTCTGTCTCTTTATCTATGACCCACCAAATCTCCTTTTAAACCTATGATCCAGAAGCATGTGAGCTGATGTCCACAGACAAGTTGTCAGTAGCCACATAGTATCCTTAGGTTATAAGTACTAATGTACTGAATGGTACGAATGTGCATCTGCATTGCCAGAGCCCAGCTTCAGGTTACCAATGACCTCCACTCAGGTAATTTAACATATTTGAGATGGTCTTAGATCCAAAGTGACACAGAGAGGAACTGTACCACAGCTGCCCCTATAGTCACATTTTGCAATCCAACCAATAGTACAGTACCCTAGACATAGATCAGATCCAAGGATCTTGGTGGGATTTGTTTGAACGTGTGTGTATGTGCTTAAGTGTGCATGTCTATGTGTTTGCCTGTGTGTGCCCATGTGTGTGAGGATACACACCTGTGTGTGTATGCCCCTGTGCATGTTTGTGTAAGTGCCTGCAGATGGGTGTCCGTACCTGTGAGTCTCTGAAGGTGTGTGCTGTATGTGCGTGCCTGTGTACATGCATGATGTATGTGTGTATCTCTATATGTTGGTCCTGTGCAGTTTTACACAATTGTAGATTAGTGTGTGCATTACAACAGCAATTCACAGAACGGCCCCCTCACCACAATGAGCCTTTTCTAGGCATGCCCACTTTTGCCCTGTGACCTCTTTCTCTTACTCTAGCAAGCACTAATTTGTTTTCCATTTCTGTAATTAGTTCAACCAAATTAAGTGAATGAAATGATAGAAAAAAGAATCGTTCCGGCTTGCTTTCCCCTCTCAGTCTGCTTACTATGGGAGGGATTTCCCCAGCCGTCATCATGTTTGGTTCCATTTGTTACACAGTAGCACTATGTAGCACGTCAGTTTGTTTAACCACACATTCACTGGAGGGCATTTGTTAGTCTTCTTGAACTATTCCCTACTAGCTGCACAAGCATTGATATACAGGCTTTATTATAAACTCAAGCATTCCTTCCTCGGGTATAAATGTCACATGATTCAGTCACAGGATCACTGTAATCTGTTTTGTTTAGATGTTTGTTTTTTGTTTCAAGAGATTAATTTAATTTTTTTTGGTTTTGTTTTAGGTAATTTGAGACAGGGTTACCAGGCTGGCCTTGACCTCCCGGTTCTCCTGCCTTCACTGCCCCAGGGCAGGGGTTACTGGTATCCAGCTTTGGTTTTACTAAAACCTGGCAAACTCTTTGAAGAACGCTTATACCCTTTTGTGCTCCCTCCAACAGCATCTGGTATGAGTGACTCCATTTCCTCGTGACCTTGCCAGTGTTTGGTATTGGCGCTACTTTTTATTTTGGCTATTTTGAGAGTTTGCAGAGGCTTTCACTGGCCTTATCCCCAAAGTTAATGATGTCAAAGATCTTTAGTGGCTTATCTGTCACCTGTACACTTCTGGTGAGACGTCTCTCTCTACCCGTTACCCATTTTCCAATTGTGCGCACACGTGTGCTACTTTAGCGGGTTTGTGTTTTCACTTGGCTTTTATTCCAGAGATGTTTGGGGATTACAGCAAAATTGAATGGGCAAAAAACAAAACAAAACAAAGCCAGAGTGACCTAACATCCTCTCCGCGTTTAAGCATTCCCAGCCTCTCTGTTGCCAGCATCCCCCAGCAGGCTGGAGCTCCCGTTGCTATGATGAACAAACGCAGAGGCAGTATTGTCACCTGAAGTCCATGGTTTATGTCCCTCAGTGCTGTGCTTTGTGTGGTTTGGGGCGAAGGGACCAGGACAAATGCCTGCCTACTGCAGTTTCAAAGAGTAATCTCACCATTCGAAAACTCCTGTGCTCCTCCTACTTACCCCTCCCTTCTCCATAACTGCTAGCAAGCAGCCAGGCAGTGCCTGTACATACGTGCATGTGTGTGCATGTATACATGCATGTGTATGCATGTGCACTAGAGCACCACCTCCACTGACAGTCTTCAGGTGCCATTCATCTTGGTTTATTGAGACAGGGTCCCTCACTTGTTTATTGAGACAGGGTCCCTCACTTGCCTGGAGCCTACTAATTAACCTAGGGTGGCTGTCTAGGCAGCCCCAGGGATCTGCCTGTCTCGCCTCTCCATTACAGCAAACACTGCCACATCCAGATACTCTTACAGGGTTTTGGACGGTTGTGCTGAGGCCGTTATGTCTGCAAGGCAAGCACTTTACTAACTGAATGTTTTCCATCTTTATCACTGCCTTGGCTTTTATTTTCTGGAATACTATAGAACTAGATAGAACTGGATTTGTACAGTCTCCTGCCTTTTTCAGTTTGACTTCTTCTAACTGGTAATATGACTTTATATTTCCTCCCTCTCTTCATTTTAGCATTGACTAACAATCCAATACCTGGATGGGGCACCGTTTACCCCTTTGCCTACTGAAGACCATCTTGATCCCTTCTGCAATCACAGATGAAGTGACTTTAACCAATCACGTTTGGTATTTCTTACAGATAATCATTTTTAGTACAACCGGGTAAAGGCCAAGGCATGTGATTAGACCGTCTGCAGAGACCGTGTCTCTAGAAAAACAGCTGTCTTGGCCATGTTTGCATCCCCAGCAACAATGAGTGAGCGGACCCATTGCTCAGTGCTTGTAGCTGCTGGTGTCTGGAACTATCCCTATGGCTGGTTTAACTTGTGATTCCTCTAATTTGTGGTATTTGGTCCTGAGTATCTTTACATCTGTCCCCCCTCCCCATGTCTACATATGCCTTTGCAAAGTTTAAAAATGAATTTTTTTTAAAAGATAGAGTTTCTCTGTACAGCTCTGGCTGTCCCAGAATTCTCTTTGTAGAGTAAGCCGGCCTCCCAGTCAGATATCCACCTACCTCTGCCTCGAGCACTGGGATTAAAGGTGTATGCCACCACGTCTGGCTCGGTTATGCTCTTATTCTTGAGTTGTGGGAGATCTTCGTATCGGGGTGTTTTTTGTCAGGCACATCTTTCGAGTGCGCTCTCTGGGTCTGCAGACCCACCCTCTCAGCTCACGGTACTATTTGGTTTTGTGATACTATCCCTTCACAGGCCAAGAGGCTGGCTTGGAACTACTTTCTTTCAGTTTGTAGTTAGTCTTTTTATTTTTTATTTTTTCCCATCGGGGTCTTTTGTAAAGAAAAAAGTTCTTAGTCCTTCTCTCTATCTCCAGAGGCTTGAAACTCCTCCCTTGTTTTGAGATGTGGGTGACCACCGGGTGACAAGTGGAGAGTCTCTTCCCCAGGAAGTTCTCTGTATTTCCATTGGCCACAGAGTCCCCATGCCCACATGCCCAGGTCAACTCCTTCCAGGCAGCTGGAGGGATCCCTGGATTTCATCAGTGCCAGATAAACCCAGTAGAATCACGAGCCCAGAAAGGCTGGGGAAAGGAAGCAGACAGTGTAAGCATGGCCCAGGTAAGTACCCAGTACCCCCAAAACCTAAAACAAGAGTCTCCTAACTTAACAGTCAACCTGTCCAAGATATAGCAACAACAAAATCACCAGTTACCGGCAGAACCAGGAGACTCGAGACTTGAAAGAAAGGGAAAGAAACTAAGTCTTATCAGCGGAGAGATAAGCCACTGCCTGTGACTCCGATTTTAAAGCTGTCATTACAATCGAGCTTCCATGGTCAATGACAGATTCTGTTGACAGAAATGGGAAAGTTGAAAAACCTCAGCAAGGAAATGAAATACACAAGCACACACACATATAACAAATACATAATTAGATACTATGAAATTGAAATTTTTCTTGTTATTGGTTTATAATTAAAAAACAAAACAAAACAAAAACAGCGTTGAATGAGCTCAGCAGGAGACTGGGGTGGGTGAGCCAGGGCAGAATCCACACAGGAAGAAGTGCTTATAGGTGGGGGGAAGGGAGGGAGGCTGCCCTATGCCTCAAGGACCTGAAACAGCCAAAGATCCCACTTTTATAGGCCAGCCCCAGAGGACCCCAGAGCTGAAAGAGATTTTAAACAATAATGAATGGCCGAGAGCTCCCCAAATTTGGCAAAAGACACAAAGCTCTAAAAGCCATAAAACGGCGGAGGCAGGCAAGCTCCAAATAAAAATGGACCCAGAGATGTCCATTCCAGAACAAAACTGTAACTGAGCTGCTAGAAAATAAAGATGAACTGAAAATCCTTGAAAGCAGCCAGAGGAAAATGCCACATCCCCCAAGGCGGGTGCTAACCAGAAGACAGACAATCTCTCAGCCCTGGGACTCTGGGGAGGCAGGAGGCAAATGGCCCATATTTCAAATTCTGAAAGAAAAAGACTGCCAACCACAGATTCCGTATCTGGTAAAACCATACTTCAGGAATAAATGGGAGACGGGCTGCTTGTCAGATGACAAAATGCCCAAAGAATCTACAGTTTGAATGGCCAAGCAAGCTCTCCAAGTGGAAGTCTAACAATAAAAGAATCTTGGAGCGTTGAAGAAGAGGAAGAGGGGAAGAAGGGGATGGGGAGGAGGGAAAGGAAGAGGAAAAGGAGGGGAAAGGGGGGAGAAGGGGGAGGAGGGAGTAGAGGAGGAAACAGTTGAAAGAGAAGTTCTGGGAGATATTTATGAATCTTATAAATTGTGTTTGACTGTGGAAACAAAATTGGCCGTTTCATACCTAAGTCAATGTCGGAGATAGAAGAAATTGGCAGTAAGGCTTGCACATTCCACTTGAAGTGGTAGAATAAAGACCCCAGTAGACTCTAAGGCACATGTGCATGCCCCACATCATAGTTAGCTTCAGGTGGAGTCTGGCACATAGCGTCACCTTGGAAGAGGTGAGTTTAACTAAAGAATGACTTCCACCAGATTGTGGGCATATCTATGGAATATTTTCCTAATTGCTAATTGATGGGGGAGGGTCCAGCCCACAGCGGGCGGTGCCATCCCCAATGCAGGTGGGCCTAGACTGTATAAGAAAGTTATCTGAACATTTTGAGCCCGGAAGCAAGACATCAACATGGTCTCTACTTCAGTACCTGCTTCCAGGATTCTGCCTTTAGTTTCTGACCTGGCTTCCCACAATCACGGACTGTAACTTGTAAACCAAATAAATCTTTTTTTCCCTTCAAGTTGATATGGGACTACTACAATGTCCACAGCAACACAGAAAAGACACACTCGGGAACACTAGAAACCAGTCAAGACAGAACCCAATGCAGATAGTCTACAGGAAGTCAACCAATGAGAAACAGAGACTGAGTAACAGGAAACAAAACCACGGCAGATTTGAGGTCTTATATACCATGACTACCTTAAAATAAATAGTATAACTACATCAATTAAAAGGCAGGGATTGGCTTCATAGATTAGAAATCACTATATATCGTGTACAAGAAAATCCTTTCAGAATCAATGACATATGGAGGAGGAAATCAAATGTGTTGTCAAAGATGAAGCACACAGGTTTTAATAATACAAACCAGTAATGACCCTGTTTAGATCTGATAAACTAGATTTGGGGGCAAAGGGACTCACTATGGAAAAAAAAAGACTTTGCATAAACAAGTATCATTGGGAATGAATAATGACCTGTACAAACACCAGATAATGAAGTCTCAAACTTTTATATACATGAGTGTAGCTGGGGACTGGGATGTAGCTTAGGTGTAGAGTCCACCGTGCACAGAGTCCTCAGCTCAGTCCCCTAAATTCCATAAATCACGTGTGGTAGGACACACCTATAGTACCAGCATTTGAAATCCTAAGACAGGAGGATCAGAGCTTCCAGGGACTAAACCACTACCCAAAGACTATACATGGACTGACCCTGGACTCTGACCTCATAGGTAGCAATGAATAGCCTTGTTGGGGCACCAGTGGAAGGGGAAGCCCTTGGTCCTGCCAAGGTTGGGCACCCAGTGTAGGGGATTGTTGGGGGAGGGGGGGAAATGAGGGGGAAGGATGGGGAGGGGAACACCCATATAGAAGGGGAGAGAGAAGGGTTAGGCGATGATGGACAGGAATCTGGGAAAGGGAATAACATTTAAAATGTAAATACACAATTTAATAAAAATTTAAAAAAAAGAGATCCCTGGTTATATAGGAAGTTCAGGGCTAGCTAAACTAATAAATCAAAAAAAGCCGACAGAAAATATAAACATGCCCAACTTCTAGAAAACAAATTAGTCAAAAAAAAAAGGAAAATACATATACGATACACTAATATATTATATATATAATACACAATACAGACTATTTTATTCAAATACAATGAAATCAAACTAAAACTCAAAAGGGCAAAAACAAGGAAGGAAAAGAAGAAGAAGGAGGAGGAGGAGGAGGAGGAGGAAGAGAAGAAGAAGAAGAAGAAGAAGAAGAAGAAGAAGAAGAAGAAGAAGAAGAAGAAGAAGAAGAAGAAGAAGAAGAAGAGGAAGAAGAAGACCAAACCACCACTACCAACAACAAAATCAGCAAATCTCTAAACTTTTGGAAATCAAACGTATATGTAAATCATCCTTCAGTGGAAAAGGGCCATTCCAAAGTCATGAGAGCAGGTTCAATGGCTTGCAAATGTTCACCAGCTTTTAGCTGCTCTTGGAAACGAGGCTCCTCTCTTGTGTAGGGTTAAAATAAACCTAAACACTTTTCATTATATTATTTAAATACTGAGCTATGGATACCCAGTCTGTCAGTTTTCAAATCAAAATTGTCTAATGTGACTTTAAACTGCACAATTCGAAGGGGCTCTAGAACAACAACACATCCCTTCACGAAATGACATAATTTGTTGATAGAGGGTCTGTGCCCTACTTCACATGTGCCTCAAGCTGTCTGTTGGGAGACAGAAGCCTGTGGTTGGGGTATAGTGTATGGGCCTCCTTTTCTCAACATTTTAAAAGCCTGGGTGATTTCTCAAAGGGCCTTTCTCCATTCACACTGCCTTCTCCCAAGTCACCTCATCCACTTCCGTGGCTTTAAGTGCTTTCTAAGTGTTAATAACTCTCAACTAGACAGCTTGGCTCCCAATCCCATAGTCTCTCATTCAGTCGCAAATCTGCTCTTATCTACCTGCTTGCCTGATGGTCATTATCCTGCCCATCCACAATAGAATTTCCCCCTCAGACCTGCTGCTCCGGCTGCGCCTCTCACCTCTATGTTGACACCTGAATTTACCTCGTCACAGGAGCCAGAAGCTTGAGAGCCACACCACATCTTTCTTCATTCACTTATCTGCAAGCTCTAAGGACCTAATCAATGAACCACCTTGCCTCCCTTTTCCCCAGGATGATCCAAGCCGCCATCTTGCTCTCAGAGTGCTGTGCTGAGCTAAGCACCCACCCTCTTCCCTCACAAATAATCCCTCTGGTGTTCTTCTCCATATGGAAGACCATTGCGCTAAGGGCTATGATGTTATTACAATGCCGTGCTTACAAACTACACTGGCTTCTTGTCACAGTCCCATTGGTTACACATCTACTGTGTTTTCTTTACCTAGAATACAGACTCAGTAGGTCAAGACCTATCTGCTAACAGGGCACTCCATGGATCTCCGTTGGATGAACTGATAGAGTGTGTGATGATAACTGTCCTTGGGCTTCGTGTCAGAGTAGAATAAGATGCTGTTCTAGTTAGGTTTCTGTTGCTGTGATAAAACAAAGATCAAGAACAATTTGTGCGAGTATATGGTTCATCATGGAGAGAAACCAGGACAGGGACTGAAGCAGGAATCTGGAGGCAGGAACAGAAGAAGAGGCCATGGAGTATTGCTACTTACTGGTTTGCTCAGCCTGTTTTCTTATAGCAGCCAATACTACCTGCCCAATAGTGTCTCTGCCCACAGTGGGCTTTATTTCCTACATTAATCATTAATTAAAAAAAGACATTCAGGAGCTGGAGAGATGACCCTGTGGTTAAGAGCACTGAATGTTCTTCTAGAGGTCCTGAGTTCAATTCCCAACCCCTACATGGTGGCTCACAACCATCTTTAATGGGACCTGATGCCCTCTTCTGGTGTGTCTGAAGACAACTACAGTGTACTCATATAAAACAAAATAAATAAATCTAAAAAAAAGAAATAAAGAAAAAAGAAAAAAAGAAGAATACCTCCAAGGACTTTCCCACAGGTCAATTTGATGGAGGCAATTTCTGAAGAAAGGCTCCCTCTTCCTAGACATGGCTAGGTTTATGTCAGATTGATGAAAACTAAGTAGCACAGATAGCTACTGTGTAATCAGATAACCTGACCACAACCACATGGACACATTGTATGTGCATGGATACATTGTATTGCAAAGGCTGCATATAAATAAATAAATAAATAAATAAATAAATAAATAAATAAATAAATAGGTTAATAGCATTGTCTTTGGGTGGTAGGGTTATGATGACTTTTTCTCTTTTCCCATTAAAATTTTATTCTCTAAAATTAGTAAGAATAATTTCATAATGACAAAAACATAGATGGACCTCATTGGAAGCTACTCATCAAGGTCTTCCCCAAACTGGATGATTCTAGCATCTTCATTTTAATATTAGAGCCATTTGAAGTCAGGACCTTGTGCTTGCTTGACAAGCAATCCACCATTGGGCTACACTCTCCGTCTGATACCCCATCTTTGAATATTATGTTTCTTTATTTCTCAGTTACCTTTCAGGCCCTTTGTACTCCAATCTCCCTGGTTCACCCCAATCCTCAGCCAATTTTCAGTTTCATTTTTTGGTGGGTAATATTTGTCAGGTTTTACAAGGAAAGGACAGAATGCTTCCTTTTACATAAATGGTATCCCAGAACAAATGTGTTCCACTGTGGTAATAAAGACCTGGTTTGGGGAATGGCTCCTTGAGAGACCTGGAAAGTTCTGGTGGGATATAAAAACTGGCCATTAATTTCTGAATGAATGTTGGGGAAACTCTAATGAGCTTCACGTGTTTCCTCTTTTTGAGAAAGAGGCTGAGTAAGTTATGTTATTCACACATTTCAAGTGTGAATCTTAGTGAAAGTGGGCTCACTTATGTTTAGGCCAAGTGCTGGGAAAGCCAGACACAACTAAACCTACAGAAATTAAAAAGCAATGTTCGGAGCTCCTCTAACATGGGATTTTTTTTCTTTGGTTAACAATGTACAGTAAATAGTTGCCGGGTGCATGAGTCTACACAAATTCACCTTCCGTCAGGCAGGGACCCCAGAGAAGGTGGTGACATATTAATTCCAGGAATACGTGTCTGAGAGGAGAGACACAGAGCCTGTTTTGTGAGCAATTCCTCTCAGGGGCAGAGGTCCAAGTCTGCTCCGGGGGTGGTCTTGAGGCCACCTGGATAAATTGGGTTCCTTGCCAGTTTCTCAACTGGCTCATTTCCAAGCTTCATTAGGGGAGGTTAAAATGGAGAAGAGGGAGGGGGGGAAGGAGAGAGGGAGGGAAGGGAAGAGGGAGGTCAGGCTGTCTGGGGAATCTGGACAGAGTGGACACCCATGAACTTCAGAGCCCTTCAGATTCAGGATAGAGTTAGACTGTCCACACACGCTGGTCATGTCAAAAGTCTGCCTGGGATCTGCAAGCATGTGCCCTGGGCTGGATAAGAAGTTACTAAATGGGGCAAAAGTGGGAAAAGATTGGAGAATACAGAAGTAGCAATAGAGGGGAGACTCTGAGCCAGGCGTTTGCCAGTGTGGCCTGCTGTGGGACAGCATGCTGTGGGATAGCATGCAGTGGGAGAAAGATACCGAGCTATGCAACACCCTTGGTCTTCAGGGTTCTTAGTTTCTCTGTTCTCCTTTGCATTGTTTCAAGGAACCAGAGAGCTGCTTGGGTGTGAGTTTTTTAATATGATTTTTGTATCTGGACATAACGGTGTGTCTGCGCCTATATTTGGAAAGACACCAGCTCTGCAGGCTACGGTGCATTTGGTACTGTTTGCCTCTCTGCCTTTTTGTGGGCACTTGCCTTCCAACCACTAAAGGGAGGAAGGGAGGAAAAGAGGGTGTGGATATGCAAATTGAGTTGCAGTGACCTGTGCTTCCATTTCTCAGGCTGAGCAAGCTGGAGGAAGACTGAGGAACCTGAGTGTTCGGGGCACACGCTGCTATACACAGTCACCGTGGCTGTAAATCAGACAACCTTCTTTGGATTACATTTTAGTAACCGAATGCAGATCTTTTTGTAATTCGCCCCAGTGGTTTAGTCTTTGAGGTTAGAGCCCCTATAACTTCCTATAAATGCTCAAACTCTAGAATGCTCTCTGCCTTCATTTAAAAAGTTGGACATGGAAATGTGCAGGACTGAGCCAAACAAACCTGGAGATGAATGTTACACGGTGTATCTACATGACAGAATATTATACACACTGTCTTGAGAACATGCCAGGACCTGTGAGCTGATGTGCAGAGTCAAATGTCCCAGCAGCCTTGACAGGAAAAGTTCATGCCTAGAACAATCAACAGCCACAGGAATAGAGACCTGCACACCCATTCTACCATTATTCTCTCTGTAAGTTGCACTGCACATGACTCCTATAAATGACCCAATTTTATCAAACTTTGTACCGTGTAATCAGAGACACGGAAGACTCATGTTCGTTTACTCTGAAACATGCTTTCAACCACCAGACACAAAACAAATGGGGTTGTATTAATGCATTTGAAAACATCCGGGCCTATGAGGAGACACTTTACAGAGACTAGGAGAAATACATGTCTTTCGTGAGTAAACAAGAGGCAGATAAGCGGGCCAGGTTTACTTAGAAGATGTGTGCCCTTAGGATGAGTTAAGTCTAGCCAGGTGTGGTGGTGTATACCTTTAATCCCAGCATTCCAGAAGCAGGTGGATCTCTGAGTTCAAGGATATTCTGGTTTACAAAGAGATTCAGGACAGCCAGAGTTTTAAGATAAAGAAACTTTACCTTAAAAGAAAGACTGAGTGAGAGCGAGAGTGAGAGCAAGGGAGAGCGAGAAAGAGAGGGGGAGACAGAGACTGAGACAGAGAGACAGACAAGAAAGGGAAAGAAAAGGAAAAGAGAAAAAAAGAAAGGGGAAAAAAGAATAGTTAAGCCTCTGCAAGTTAAGCCTTCCTCATCTGTAGTATGCATTTGTGTGGGCCATCTCCTTTAACCTACTCTCTAGTTGCAATAGACACCATACATGGTCAAACAGCATGGAACTGGCGTAAGAATGGCTCCTAGCAAGGCCAGGTGTCAGGCACATGCTGCTAACATCCAAAAGAGGCAGGACCCCAGACTGGATGGGCCCCCTCACAGACTTTTCTAGAATGACAAATAGATTGATTATTTGTCCCCCCACCCCCACCCCAACTCTTGGACTTCCTCTCACGAATCCCAGGCTTCTGCTTCCTCATCTCTCCTTGATTAAAACAAATTTCAGGGAAAAGGTAAAGAAACAAACAGACATGCAGACAGACAGACATGTTGCTGGGAAGAAGAGATGAATAGGGAAGGAGCTTGGCCAGTTACAAGGGAGGGCAGTCAGAGATGAGGTGAGAGTTGTGCTAGCAGAAAGTATGAAAAACAGACCCCAGCCCAGTGGTGTGGTGATGACTGACAAACAGCTACAAACCAGCCACCCCAGAGGGCCGCTCCACTCCACAACGTGGTCATTGATCCAGCCCAGGTGTGCACAGCCTCGCTTCTCTCATTTTTCGCCTGCTGGGCCTCCCTGCTGCTCAGGAAGCTATGCAGTCAGTCTGAGCCTGCAGAACTCCTGGCTGAGCCTGCAGAACTCCTCAGCAGGTCAGGAGCACAAGGAGCTGGGGGCCTGGACTGGGTCACACTGTAAATGCAGTATCTGTAGCCAAGGGGAGTTCACAGCCTCAGAGGGCTTTGGGGACAGCAGGCTTGCAGAGCTCACAGCTTTCCTCACGGCTGGGGCTTGTGAGAGAGGACGAAGTCGTCTGGGCTGTTAGAGTCATGCTTGCTGGACACTCTGTGACAGCCTGTCTAACTAAGAATCCATACACAGGACTCAGAATGAGCAGATTGCTCTCATGGGAAGGTCAGGTAACTTGTCTAATGTCACCCATCTAGAGAGTGCCAAATCTGGATTCAAACCCAAGCTGTCTGCTTCCTATTGCTACACTATTGCTGCCTTTGAGGTTTACCCTTGGCTCTTACCAGACATAACTCCATCTCCATTCACCTGCCCCTGGCTACCACAGAACTCTCCTGAGCCTATACCACATCAAACCGAACGTTAGATATGCCCAAAGAAGGATTTCTACATCTCTTTATCCCTCAGGCTACTTGGAATGCATTAAGAGGTTAATCTTAATAGATACTCAAAAGTCAATGAGAAACCTTAGTGGTAATTGTGAAGTAATCAGGACTACAATGTCCCACCACTTCTCGGTGCCTGAGGGAGCAAATGCTGTTGCTAGGCCCTCAGCTACCAGCCATTGAGTGTGAGCGGGACCATCACTCACTCAGAGGGCTCAGCCTGCCAGTCTGGTTTCTTCTTCCTGCCTCTCCCCTCTTGTTCACTGTGGTCTGCTCTAGTCACATTGCAGGGTTAGGTGTGGGTCCTCAACCTCTCTTCTGATAGTTGAAAGTAACAGGATATATATGCAACTTTGTATACAAGAGAATCACAGATGAGTCAGAAGTCTGACACTTGTGAGACAGTTAGTATCCGCCCTCCCTGGAAAGTGAAGCTTCTTTAAGATGCAAAAGGTTACATCTCTCAGCTGTTCAGAAACCTGTGGAGGAAGGCGGTGAGGTGGAAGAGGACTTAGGAGGGGAGAGAGGGCAGGAGCTGGGTGGGGAGGTTCCTCGGTCTCTAAAACCATGTAGTCCAAGCAGAAAGCTTCACTGTGTTACGGTTTGAAGGTCGGCCCCCCAGTCCCGTGGTGACTTTCCAAATTCCTGCAATCCTTTGCGTCTGAAATGTCTCTGGACTTCTCATGTCCTTTAAGGTTTGATCCCTTCCCAGTAGCATTATAGGGAGGTGTGTTGGCTAGTTTTATGTCAACTTGGCACTAGCTAGTGTCATTTGGGAAAGGGAAACTCAAGCAAGGAAAAGACTCTGTAGGATTTTTGTAGACAATCTGTGGGGCGTTTTCTTAATTATTGATGTATGAGGGCCCAGCCCAGTATAGGGAGGCAGCACTGCTGGGCAGGTAGTCCTGGACTGTAAGACGGCAGGCTGAATCACCCACAGGAGCAAGCCAGTGAACCCAGTTTCTATGTGGCCTCTGCATCAGCTCTAACCTCCAGGCTCCTGCCCTACGTTCCTGCCTTGCCTTCCTTTGGTGATGGATTGCAACCTGAGCATTATGAGCTGAAATAAGTGGTCTCCTTCCCAAGCCACTTTTGGTCATGGTGTTTTATCACAGCAATAGAAGCCCTAACTAAGACAGGAGGCAATGAAAATCTTTAAAGAATGGGCCTGGTGGCAAGTTTTAGGCACTGGAGGATGTATCCTAAAACAAACAAACAAACAAACAAACAAACAAATCCTGTAGCACACCAGTAGCCTTTTTGCTCTCCTGCTATTGTTGCCCGAGGCGAGCATCTCTGCCCCACCATGCACTCTCCACCACAGCCCAAAACAATTAGACCCACTAAGCATGAGTCGAACGCTTCGGAACTGTGAAACAAATGTTCTTTTCTACTTTATAAGTTGGTTGCCTCGAGTGTTTTTGCTACAGTAACAGCCAACCAACTTTCCATATACCATCAGAACTCGAGCACATTTAGAATAGGCTGAGAGTAGATACAGCGAGCAATGCTGAACTCTGTCCATAAAATCAGGGAAACCTGGGGACTGGGAGAGCAGCTCGGCAGTTGCAAGCACACCCACATAAGTTTGATTCAGTAGCCATATTTTAAAAAGCCAGGCGTGGTGGCACACACTTATAATCCCAGTGCTGGTGAGGTAGAGACGGGAGCATTCCTGGGGCTAGATGGCCAGCCGGCTTAGCTTACTGATGAGCTCTGGGCCCAATGAGATACCGACCCAAAAAAACTAGACTGTATTTATTCCCAAGGATAGTGGCATAACTGAGGTTGTCGCAGCTTCCACATGCAAGTACATACATGTGCATCCATATCTGTATACCCACACGCATACATACATGTTAAGGGGGTGTCTGAACACATACAGAGGTAACACCATGTGATCATGAAGATGCCAGTCTTCAAGGCACACAGAATGGCCCAGAGTCGAGCCTTGGTGTCCAGCAGTGTGTGAGACAATGAACTCTCGTTCCCGAAGCAGTCCATGGTATTTCAACAGGGCCATCCCCAGACACAAACGTAACTGCCCATCTTCCAAGTTCTGCCTGGGGAGTCCTGGACAGCTTGTCTCTGATCTCGGGTGTAAAACTCCACTAATGTGGTGAGGGGTGACTTACGTGCTTTCAGCCTGAAACAGCCCTGGGTCTTTGTGCATTGATCTTCCCTTCTCGAGGATCAGGCAGCTCCGGGCTTTCTGGAGAAGGTACTCGTGTCTTAATTGACAGGTTCTAAATAAGCACAAAACCCCAGGGATCTGATACTCTAAGCACAAAATCCCAAATACTAGATGGTAACTAGATTAAATGCGTGTCAGTTACACTGAGCCATGCTTTATTGGGCTCTGTAATTGCCAGCTGGAAAGATCAACGTATCTGACAAAGTGACCTAACTTTCACTCACCACTCTCATGTCCTAAATCATATTGGAAAAACATGCATTAGTAGGATACAGGCCTCTGAACAAATAGAATCAAGGCGTGATGTCCTTTGTTTAAGGAACACGGTCGGAATTAGGGCCACGAGAACATTCCCCCATTTCGTGGCAATTTACTCTGATGACTTGATTAAACTCTGCGCTCTAATTTTATCTGCAGACATTCTGATTTCTCTGTAATTTGATATGCATTGTGCTGGGTGGAAGTAGAAACATGAATTCCAGATTTGAAGTTTTTCTCACATCACCCCCAACAGCCTGAGGCCTGTGAGGGCCAAGCTCCTGAAGAAACGAGAAGCCGTGGGTTCTTTCATTCGGTGCAGCGTGTAGGGCCTTTGCCCGTGCGCTCAAATGTCTCCTTGCCGTGAAGTAGCACAGAGTTATCCTCTCTGTCTTTGCAGACTCGGTTGTTTGGTTCTCTGTGGATCCCACCACCTCACGCAAGATGACATGGGGCAAGGGCCAGCTTTCCATTTGTCCTCTGAGGGCCCTGGCAGGCCCCTGCTCACAATCTGGTTTTGTTGGGCCCTTCCTGTGGGTCTATGCCCTGGGACACAGTGGAAGGCTGTAATGCAGCCTGTCTTCTCTAGTTTACTGCTTTTGACTAAAATCATAACATTCCCTCTGACGTAATGGACATCAATTACACTTTGGCAAAGGAAACACTCCCATAGAATAGATTTAGTTGTGGGAATGAAAACCTCTCCAGGAGACCCTGAAGCAATGATCTGTGGCCTCTCAGGAGGTCGGGGGTGGGGGGATAGGGGGAGTGACAGGGTGGGGGTGGGGGACAGATGTGGTGCAGACAGGAAGTCCACAGGGATCCCTGAGCTCCAGCAAGCCACTGCCTGCTTCTCTTACCACAATTCTTTCTATGCTGTGCCCAGCCTGCAGGGCCCAAACAAACCCTAGACTGAAGGCACTGGGGATCTTAACCTGCGAGAAGAATGTCCCTGAGGACATGGATTTGTTTTTTTTGGTGTTTCGTTTTGTTGTTGTTGGGTTTTTTTTGCTTGTTTGTTTGTTTGTTTCTTTTCTGTTGTTGTTGCTTTGTTTTGTTTTTCGAGGCAGGAGACTGGATTTCTCTGTGTAGCTCTGGTTGTCCTGGAAATTACTTTCTAGACCAGGCTGGCCTTGAACTCACGAAGATCAGCCCAACTCTGCCTCCTAAGTGCTGGGATTAAATGTGTGCACCACCACGTCAGCAGGGTAGGGACTTTTCTATCAAGCTGTACAAATGCCCAGTCAGGGAAAGACTGTTTCACCCAGGCTATGAGTCTAAAAATCTCCTTTTGAATAGCCCAAGACTTGGGATATCTGTATGGGACATGGCTTGCCTCCATGAAAGCCTGTCACATACAGACTTGGAGTGGCTACTGGGCTATTGTTACAGTTTCTTGAGGTGCCAAGCTACATGTCAGTAGACTTCAGTCTTTTTTTTCTAGAGTGAGTTTGAGACATCAAATGTCATACCACTAGCACCAACAGAGTTAAGTGCTTCCCTCCTGTCTGTCTTCCTTCCTTCCTTCTTTCCTTTCTCTCTTTCTCCCTTTTCTCTTTTCCTTTTAATGAATCTGCCAGCCAAGTTGAAAATCCTTTTCATCCCAGCTGCTGCCCAGGAGGATGAATGAGGTGAGCTGAGCACCAGCCGCAGACACCACAGACACGGCAGACACCTCCTAGTAGCGGCCTTCCCTGGGGATGCTATTAGTGTCCTGGGTTCTTGTACAGAGAGGGAGGCAGGAGAGACTGATTACTATTCAGATCAGCCTCCAGGCCAAGGCTGTCTGGGGCTGGCAACGTCAGGTAAGTAAAAGGCAGACAGTGTGGGCTCTGCACACCCTAGGCCCCCAGAGTAGAAAAGACACAGGCAGCTTCCCCAGGGTGTGTGGCTGATTTCTGGGAAACGCCTCTGGCCAATCCCCACCCCTAAAACAAAACAAAAAACAAACAAACAACAAACTGCTTTTGTCTCTTTCCACCCTTTCTGTGCTACTGTCCTTAGCAGTCAAGTCCCGCCTCTAAGGAGTGCTCTGTGGAGAGGACCTTCCGCTTGTCTCTTGGGAGAGGGCCCCTTACACAGTGATGCTGTCCACCCACTCATTGGGACAGCTGGGCAAGCGGCAGCAAGGTCGCCGGCTCTGTGGCTGAAGAGAGCTAAGAGTCTCACAATAGTGGCTGACATTCTCTGTGCCAGAGTCTGCTTAGTGTTCATTATTTCACCATAACTCTCCGAGGTGGTGAATACCCTCATTTTATACTTAAGAAAACCCAAGACCCAGGGAGGTTAAGCAACCTATCTGAGCACACACAGCTAGTTAGGATTAGCGTTGAGACAACAAAGGCCAAAGCCTTCCACTCTTAGAGCCTCAAGGCGAGCAAGCACATACACATGCTACATCTACGGTTCTCCTTCCTGGCTCTCAAGGGTCAACACAACCATCAAGTCTTTTAAAGCAAGTCCCTGTCTCATACAAAAATCCCATTTTCTTGAGTATCAACCTAGCTTTATCTAACCTCCATCTTTAAGCTGGCTTGCAGGGAGCAGAAGGGCTCTGGTCTATGGGAGAACATTCAGGGTGCCCCCCCTTCCCCGGAATGTCTGTCTGTGTAAGACTAAACCGAGCTGTATAAATCTTGTCCAGGAAAAGAAAAGAACGGTTGTGCGGGAGTTCCAGCTGCTGGGACCCAGGGCGCACAACCCTGGGAGATCAGAGGGGAGCCAGACCGATTGATTCCCGGCCCAGAGCGCCCTGTGTGAAGCAAACCCTCCTCAGATTTCTAAGGTTTCCAGGAGGGCAGGTTGGCTGGGAGCCTTGTAGTGCCGAGGAGACTGAGGATGCATTCTGCCATGTGGTTCCAAAGATAAAGTTGAGGGCGACAGACTGGATAACAAGCTAGACTCCCTTCTACTTCTGATAAGATAGAGGGCCTCTGTCTTTGAACGTGTTATTAATACTCCGCTCAGTTCTGTGGCCAGTGGGAGATCTGTGAGCCCGTTCCTTTCATCAGGAGAAGCTAGGGCTTCCTCAGGTCTATGGGAGGGGGGTTATAGACAGAACCCAGGGCCCAGGATATCACTCAACATCTGGGTTCTTTCTTGGGCTCCTGGGAGTGGGGGGGGGGGCAAGCCCCAGCATAGCCTTGAGGCTTCTGCCACAAATGTCTCCCTAGCTATGTAACCAGGTTTAATAAAACATGGATATTGTATAATAAATACTGCATTTTCATGAATCTGCCCGTGAGATCAAGTGCTGTGCTAGAAAATATTATGAAATATGTATCACAGTCTCTTACAGCCTCCTCAGAGCATTTTATATAAATCGCTACCTGTCAGAAGAGTTTGTGGAGAGAACCGGGGACTCGATGGAAGGCCCACAGCTTTTCTCAGTTGCTGTGAGATATTAATATATTATCATAACGTTTTTAAAAATGCAAATCCGCCCCTGGTATTCATATGCTCTGAATGGCACCCTAAGAAACACGCCTTCCAGCCACTTGAGCAATCACCGCTCCTGCCCCAGCCCTGCTCCCTGAAGGTCCCCTTGGCAAATAGCAGCTAAAACACTGCTCGACAGTGCCCTCTACTGGCGGGGAATGAGAACTCGCTACCTCCGCTCCGAGGCTCTCTTTTTCCAAGGGTCTGGGCCACTTTCTCTCATCATCTCCCTCCTTACCTCGCCTTGTTTTCATGTACTGGAACTCGTTCTGTAGACCTAGTTAAGGGTGTCACGGACCCTCTTCCTCACACGTCCCCGTCTGCATCCTCTTTGCATTCTCCTTTTTTGCTTTCTTGCGACTCATTTCCAGCCCTTGCCTTTCCATTTAGAAGCCAAACACCAACAAACCTCAGGAATTTTTTTATGCGAATTTCGTGTTGGTGATGTGAGAGCAAAACCTGTGCCTGTCTTTTGCCACGGAGGGAAAAGCAGCATCGCTTCGGTGCCCTCGGTTTCCGAAGCTCTGGGGAGTTGCTAAATAAGGCTTTTCCCTCTCTCATTCAGCTTCTTCTGAACTGAAACCAACCCACAGCATGGGATGGAGACACACTTCGAATATACTGCTGTACTCCACTTAATTATTTTTCTGCTGACCTCCATAACAAAACCTGCTTGGCTGCTGCTCCCGGATAACTCACCGAGAACAGGAGGGGTCAAGTTATTTGCCAGCTGGTCAAAAATGTTGCAAGTTGCAAAGTATTCCCGGCGTTCTGTCCATATGTGGCAAATTATGACCTGAGGACTACCCAGATCTCTGCTGAGGCCCACAGGTTTAGGACTTCTCTGTGAACCCCCTAAGTTACAAGCCAGGAACTTCCACAGAAGCCTGGTCTTCGAAAGCATTGTGTGAGTGTGAACCGATTCTGTTAGCCACAGCACGGCCCCCTCAGGCCTTCTTTCTGTCTTGATGCTGAAGTATGGGCAGCTCCTGGGGACGGTCTCACAGGTTTTTCAACTTTATGTATATGCATGACGGTCACACCCCGAGACTAGCAGGGGACTCAGGGAGCCTTCTTTTATTCTCAGGTGAACGGTTCCAAAGTCTCATTCCAGAAAATTCTACCAAGAGTCCAAGGGGTAGAACTTGGGCTCTGAACAGAGCCCCAACTTCAGACCACCTGGGTGATGAAGCCAGCATTCCCGTCTGCCCTTTATCCCTCTCCCTCACCCCTGTTCTATAGGACACCTCGTTGCTGAGTAACTCACATCCTCATCAACCTTTGCCCTGCCATGGGCTCAGAATGCTGCTCCCGTATGCCGTAGGCAACTAGGAGGAAGGTGTCTCATTGGAGCAGCAATCTGACAGCCTGACCATGGATTCATTCTGCTTCAATGGTCATCCAAACTAGACATTCATGGGTGACAAACCTCTAGGTTCTCCATTCATACATATTTCCATGAAAACAGTGGATGAATCTTCACGGCTGTCCTAGGATGAAGGCAGTTTATCATCTAGGTAACTTAAATGCAACTACATAAAAATAGCATATATTTTATACACATATATGCCATATATGAATATATTACATATAAGACTATGTTAAGAGATATGTATATATATGTGTGTATATATGGCATCTTATATATCTGATGTGTTTGTGTGTGTGTGTGTGTGTGTGTGTGTGTGTGTGTGTGTGTGTGTATCTGATGTGTTTTGGTTTTTGGCAACTGTATTACATGGTAAATAACATCCTGTTATCATGTCGGAAAGTTGGACCCACTCGGGAGGCAATTCAGAGACATTCTAACAGTAATATTTAGTTACCCACATTACCAAGCACTGGATCATCTTTAACTGCATGGGGAGAAGAAAGCCCATCATCCCTTGGTTTTCTCTCTTCTAGATTTTCCTATCCTAGAGAATGTGCACAGAGATGTCCTTTCTAGAACCAAAGTTGAGCTTCAGAAATTTGTTGACCGGAATATGGAGAAAGCTTAGCTCCTTCCAACGCTCTGGAAACTACCTTTCTCTGCTTGGAATGTGGCTCCCCCTACAGGTTGCCCACCTCTGATCATCCCTGAAACCTGGCTCTGATTCTGAGGTTGGGGCTGACCTGCTAAGGAAACTAGCTAGGAGGTTCAGTTCCAGCCTTTTGTTGGAGAGAAAAATGTTCTGAAGAGGTCAGAGCTGAAAAGGGATCCCCCACAGGGCGGAACAGGCTGCTTGGCTCTCTCCAGGCAGTGCCCTGCGGGAAATTCACTGCCTAGCTATTTCCTGTAGCAAATGATGAGCCACAAAGGAACCAGGCAGCCCTTTGGATGGTGTGGTTACTGCTCAGCTCCCCAGGAACCAGCACATGGTGACCTCTCTTAAAGAACAAGGTGGCAGGAGAAAGGAAGGGAAGTCCTTTGGGCAGCCACTCCTGTGCCCTCTCCTCTAGAGAGAGCTTTTTGGGGGTGTGGGGCACAGGTAAGCAAATACCTCACTAGCGGGAGTCTTTTTTATTTTTTTTAACAAATGTATCCCAGTTCCTTGGGGGGCTTGGGGAAGTATAAGGTGTGAGTTACCTTAAATGGAAAACTCAACCTTCCACACTCCAGCCAGGTTCACTTGAGGGAAGCTGGGGACCTCCCTGCTTCCATTCTCCCTTCTGTAAAACTCCACTGACTTCCCTTGTCATCACAGGGCACAGTTGGCCCAGGGAGGTAGGAGACCATGTCCTAAGGAAGTGTGACAAGATGGTTATTGGCTTTCTGGAGGCAGAGGGGCCTTAGATGCTGAGAGGCAAGCAGACTTTTGTGCTTTGGAGACAATGCCTGTAACAAGGCTGGTCTACTTGCTGCAAGTGTAGGCCAGGGAAGGCCCGACCTCACACCTGGCAAAGCCATCTGGGCGGAAGGGGCTGGTGAATGAGGGTTCTGGCAGCCCCCTCTGGGAGGTAGGTTTTCTTTTCTTCACATTTAATCTTACCGGAGATTTGTCAACTCTACCCTGAGCACTTAAGAGGAAAACACTACTTTTATTAACCAACGCAGATTAAGTAGAAAATCTACATTTCTTGACTCAAATTCTATTACTTCCCCCCAATTCTTTGGACGAATTTACTCTGCCCTAAGTCAGGAGTGTGTCTTACAACTGCCTGGTGTAATTATGAGTGGCTTTGAAAACACCCTTTGAAACCACAGGTTCCTAAAGACTCCTAACTCTGGGGGCCTCTTCTCAGAAGAAATACAGCAAGCCCATGCACAAGGTAACAAATATGATTCCAAACTGTGAAACCACCCCTGCCTCCAGTTAATTATTTGGGTGTGTGTTAAAAATCTCTGTGTCCCCCATGATGGATACAAATACAAATCCTGAATCTAAGGATCGGAGACAGTCGAGGAAGAGGGGAGAACAAAGTTTGTAAGATCCAGGGGACCAGAAAGATGGTCTTTTGAGTTTTTGTCTCCTAAAAATGTCAGGGAAGCTACACCCAAGATAGGTCAATGGTACCGCTGCTTAATTAAGACCTGCACAAGCAACGAGACCAATAGAAACTTCATGGGAACCCACCCCTAGACAAAAACAAAACAAACAAAAAGTCGAATAAAGCAAAAAAAAAAAAAAAAACCCCACAAAAACTAACAAATTAATAAACAAAAAAAAAAAAAAACTACAGACAAGCAAGGAATTCTTAAAGTAAAAGATGCCTCCCCATTGATTATCTAACACCAAGTGGTCAGCCCTGACACCATGTACACACAAGCAACTCTGAATGAATTCAGAAGTATATATTTATATAAGACGTACATGTATGTGTGTATATACATGTGCATATATGTGTGCACGCACATATGGACATGTATGCACATGTATGTACACACGTGTGTATACTCACACATCACAATCACAGCATTTTAAAAAATACTTCAAGAGGAAGCAAGAAGGTTGGAGGTAGTACATGGGACAGAAACTGAAGGGAGAAAGGGGAAGGAAAAATGAAGTTAGATTTTAATTTAAAAAATGTTAATAATGAAAAAAAAATCTCACCTCTGTCTGCGCCTGAGCCAAGCACTGTGGCTAGAAGTGAGACACTGTGTCTAAGACTCCTTTAAAAGCCATATTCTCTAAAAGAAGTCCCACGATCTGTCACGTGTGCTGTGGCTCTGCCTGGAACCGCCACGCAGGCACACTTCCCTTCTCCAGTATCCTCTGGCTATATAAATAACCTTCTTACTCTGGTTTGGAGTGGTAGTCAATGGCTATTTTTTCATAATCCCATGGACTGACCAGATCCCATGGGCATCTCTTCTTGTGCAGTTACAGAAGATGGTGTTGGGGTTGGAACATTCTAAAGGGTTCTTCACTCCCTTGTGAGCAGGATTAGCAGAAAATGGAGGGGATGTCCCCACTAGGATG